>NC_056725.1:757905413-758205413 GCF_019279795.1 Protopterus annectens | reverse complement strand
AGTACCAAAATATCCTTCTCTGGATTTTCAAGTACAACGTAACATCTGCAAAATAAAGCTAACTTTTCTTGACTGACATACATTTACACTCTTGAAAATTAATCTGATGAGTTCTTTAATTTCTTTGCCAATGGCTGTTTAAAATACAAAGCAATAACAAAAAGGAAAGGGGCACCCCTGCCTTTTCCCTCAGTTCACGCACAGCTTGTTGGAGAGGAACCCTCCCCACCTTAATTCTTGTCTCGTCCCTTCATGCATCATCCTTATTATTCTATCCGGCAATGTAAATGCTACCATTTCCATTCTCAAAATCCCAGCTGACACTATCAAATGCGTTCTGTTTCAAGATACACCTGATGAAGGACAAATTAATCACAACTAAAGTAGTAACGAACAACATTACAACAGGAAATACAGATAGCAAGTGTGATGAAGCAAACATGTATGATAGCACAGATCATGAAAGTATACTGGAAATTTTAATGACATATGGTTTAAATAAAAGAACAGAAAAGGCATTTACACAGGTGTATCAAAACATTTGGAATACAGTATTAGTTAACAGATGGGAAAGTAAGAGGTGAAACAAGGTTGCCTTATACATGGTATTTTATTTATATTAATTATGAATGCAGTTATTATAAACTATGAAAAAATGCAGAGAAAGCATTATGAGAAATAAGAAATGTGAAAATGTCTATGTTTATGGTATATGGAAATTTGACTGTAAAAAGTATGGGTAAAGGAAGTATTAATAAAGGTAGAGGACAAGTTTGGGATTGGTATAAAACAAATAAAACCGTAAATGAGTAGGAAACAGCTAAAATTAGAGTTTATTTTTCAGGGCATGAACTAAGCATGTTAAGGATAGAGTTTGGAAAACAGGAAATTACTGATAAGAAAGGTAAAGTGCATTAGAAGAACAACTGAAGACAGCTACTTGAGATCCCATATCAAAACATGTAAAGCTAGCTATGAAGGCAGAATTGTGGCAGACACTAAAAACAACCACAAAGCCTTCTACAGTTATATCAAGAATCTTAATGGCAATACCCAGATTTGCTCTGAGTTACTGCACAATGGTACCTCCTATACTGAGCCAACAGATATTGCCAACATACTGGCCGACAGATTCAGTGCCAACTTTACCCCTCCCTCCCTCCTAAAGAACCAACCACAATACTGGAAGAATGCCAGGCACCCAGCATTACTGCAACACAGGTTAAAGCTGCATTGTCCAAGGGCAAGAATACAGCTTCCACGGGACCCGACAATATACCTGGCTGTGTTCTACATGAACCACAAAGTGAACTGGCACCACATCTCTGTGCCCTGTTCAATCACAGCCTCACCTCAGCCTTTGTCCCTACAGAAAGGCGCACTGCTACAGTCATCCCTCACCATAAAGGGAGAGCGACTACAGACCCTGGGAATTATCACCCCGTTAGCCTGACGACTGTGATATGTAAGGCTATGGAGCACATCATCATGGATCTAATTAACAAGGATATAGGGAATCTCCAAACTCTGGATCCCACACAATTTGCTTTTTTGAAGGGTAGATCATGCCTGCTCAACTTGTTTGACTTCTTTGAGCCAGTCACCAGAGCTTTGGATGAGGGCAAGGCAGTTCATACAGCCTACCTCGATCTGGCAAAGGCTTTTGATACCATTGCCCACTCAGGAATTATTGATAGACTCACCAAACTAGGCATCAACCCCTATATCACTACGTGGGTTGCAAACTGGCTCATAGATAGAACCCACAGTGTGAAAGTAGCAGACTCCAAGTCAGACTGTTGACGAGTGGAGACCCACAGGGATCACTCCTGGGTCCTCTTCTGTTTGGCATTTACTTCTCAGAAGTCCAGGCCAACATGGAGGGACTCTGACTACAGACTACCCCAAATGAGAATAACTGGGATCATACCATAAATAATTTGAGGGGACCCATGCAAGGGATAAAGCATTTAAGAACAGCTTCAGTCCACTACTAGTACAGGTGGCAGTCCTGGGGGAAAGTTTCTTTTTCCTACCCATAGATTCACATTGCACCCGAATATGGACAGGGATAAACTTTACATGGATGTGGAGTTTGTTCCAGAGCAGCAGTATCCTTTACGAGAGGTACTTGTCTCTCCAAACTGTTCTGTTAATGTTGCAGAAGAAGTATATCTGTCTAGACCAAGTACAATGGATATAAAAAGTTTACACACCCCTGTTAAAATGCCATGTTTTTGTGATATAAAACAAAATGAGATCACAATAAATCATTTCAAAACTTTTCCCACCTTTAATGTGACATATAACCTGTACAATTCAATTGAAAAGCAAACAAATCTGTTAGTGGCAAAAATATAAAACATAAAAAACGTACAATAAGCTGGTTGCATAAATCTGCACACCCTTAAACCAATACTTTGTTGAAGCACCTTTTGATTTAATTACAGCATTCAGTCTTCTTGTTAGGAGTCTATCAGCATGGCACATCTTGACTTGACAGTACTTGCCCACACTTCCTTGCAAAAGCGCTCCAAATCTGTCAGATTGCAAGGGCATCTCTTGTGCACAGCCCTCTTTGGGTCACCCCACAGAATATCTATTGGATTTAGGTCTGGGTTCTGGCTGGGCCATTCCAAAACTTTAATTTTCTTCTGGTGAAGACATTCTTTTGTTGATTTGGATGTATGCTTGGGGTCATTGTTGTGTTGAAAGGTGAAATTCCTCTTCATCTTCAGCTTTCTAGCAGACGCCTGAAGGCTTTGGGCCAAAAATGCCTAGTATTTAGAACTGTTCATAATTCCTTCCACCTTGATTAAAGCCCCAGTTCCAGCTGAAGAAAAGCAACCCCAAAGTATGATACTGCCACCACCATGCTGCACCGTGGGGATGGTATTCTTTTGGTGATGCGAAGTGTTGTTTTTGCACCAAACGTACCTTTTGGAATTGTGGCCAAAAATTTCAACCTTGGTCTGATCAGACAAAACACATTTTCCCACATGCTTTTGGGAGGTGATGTAATGTTTTGCAAATTTTACCCGGGCCTGGATGTTTTTCTGTGTAAGAAAAGGCTTCCATCTTGCAACCTTGCCCCATAGCCCAGACATATGCAGAATACCGGAGATTGTTGTCACATGCAGTACACAACCAGTATTTGCCAGAAATTCCTGCAGCTCCTTCAGTGTTGCTGTAGGTCTCTTGGCAGCCTCCCTGATCAGTTTTCGTCTTGTCTTTTCATCAATTTTGGAGGGACGTCCAGTTCTTTGCAACATCACTGTTGTCCCATATTTTTTCCACTTTTTGATGACTGTCTTCACTGTGTTCCATGGTATATCCAATGCTGTGGAAATTTTTTGTACCCTTCTCCTGACTGATACCTTTCAACAATGAGATCCCTTTGATGCTTTGTAAGCTCTCGGAGTACATTGGCTTTTGCTGCAGCAGCCAACTGAATAAATGTCAGGAAAATCCTACTAGGACAGCTGAATTTTATTTGGGGTTAATCAGAGTATCTTTAATTGATGCCAGCTGTGTACCCAATAAGACTGAATGCTGTAATTAAATCAAAAGGTGTTTCAACGAAGTATTAGTTTAAGGGTGTGCACACTTATGCAACCAGCTTATTGTACTTTTTTATTTTTAGTATTTTTTCTAACAGATTTTTGTTTGTTTTTCAACTGAACTGTACAGGTTATAGGTTGAATTAAAGGAGGGAAAAGTTTTGAAATGATTTATTGTGGTGTCATTTTTTATAGCACACAAACCTGGCATTTTAACAGGAGTGTGTAAATTTTTTATATTCACTGTATATGATATGAATATGAAGGAAGGTTGATATATTGTGCATGCAAGAGACCAGATGAAAGGGAAGTAAGGCCAGGTGTTTAAGAAATGGGTTCAAATTGTTCTATCATGGTGTGGATGGCAGGAGAAATGGGGTAGGGGTTATACTAAAAGAACAATATGCCAAGAGTGTTTTAGACATGAAGAGAGTGTCTGACAGAGTGATGTTTATGAAGCTCGAAAGTGATGGTGTAATAATGAATGTTGTTAGTGTATATGTTCCACAAGTTGGGTGTGCAATGGATGAGAAAGAGAAATTTTGGAGTGAGTTGGATGAAGTTGTGGTGAGTGTACCCAAGGGTGAGAGACTAGTGATTGGAGCGGACTTTAATGGACATGTTGGTGAAGTGAACAGAGGGGATGAGGAAGTGATGGGTAGCTATGGTGTTAAGGAGAGGAATGCAGAAGGTCAGATGATTGTGGATTTTGTGAAAAGGATGGACATGGCTGTGGTGAATACATATTTTAAGAAGAGGGAGGAGCATAGGGTGACGTACAAGAGTGGAGGAAGATGCACACAGGTGGATTATATCCTATGTAGGAGGGCCAGTCTGAAGGAGATTGGAGACTGTAAAGTGGTGGCAGGGGAAAGTGTAGTTAAGCAGCATAGAATGGTGGTCTGTAGGATGACGTTGGTGATGAAGAAGAAGAGGAGGAGGAGGAGTGTGAAAGCAGAGCCAAGGATTAAATGGTGGAAGTTAAAAAAGGGTGATTGTGAAGTGGAGTTTAGGGAAGAGTTAAGACAGGCACTGGGAGGCAGTGGAGAGTTACCGAATAACTGGGTAACTACAGCAGAACTAGTAAGGGAGACTGCTACAAAGGTGCTTGGTGTGACATCTGGACAGAGGAAGGAGGACAAGGAGACCTGGTGGTGGAATGAGGAAGTACAGGAGAGTATACAGAGGAAGAGGCTGGCGAAGAAGTGGGATTGTCAAAGAGATGAAGAAAGTAGACATGAGTATAAGGAAATGAGGCGCATGGCAAAGAGAGAGGTGGCGAAAGCTAAGGAAAAGGCGTATGGAGAGTTGTATGAGAGAATGGACACTAAAGAGGGAGAAAAGGACCTGTACCGATTGGCTAGACAGAGGGACAAAGCTGGGAAAGATGTGCAGCAAGTAAGGGTGATAAAGGATAGTGAGGGAAAGGTACTCACAAGAGAGGAGAGTGTGTTGAGTAGATGGAAAGAGTATTTTGAGAGGCTGATGAATGAAGAGAATGAGAGAGAGAGAGAAGGTTGGATGATGTGGGGATAGTGAATCAGGAAGTGAAACAGATTAGCAAGGAGGAAGTAAGGACAGCTATGAAGAGGATGAAGAATGGAAAGGCTGTTGGCCCAGATGACATCCCAATGGAAGCATGGAGGTGCTTAGGGGAAATGGCAGTGGAATTTTTAACTAGGTTTAATGAAATTTTGGAAAGACAGAGGATGCCTGAGGAGTGGAGAAAAAGTGTTTTGGTACCTATCTTTAAGAATAAGGGTGATGTGCAGAGCTGCAGTAACTACAGAGGGATAAAATTGATCAGTCACAGCTTGAAGTTATGGGAGAGAGTAGTAGAAGCTAGGTTAAGAAGGGAGATGATGATTAGTGATCAGCAGTATGGTTTCATGCCAGGAAAGAGCACTACAGATGCGATGTTTGCTCTGAGAGTGTTATTGGAGAAATACAGAGAAGGTCAGAAGGAGTTGCATTGTGTCTTTGTAGACTTGGAGAAAGCATATGACAGGGTGGCTAGAGAAGAGTTGTGGTACTGTATGAGGAAGTCGGGAGTGGCAGAGAAGTATGTAAGAGTGGTACAGGAAATGTACAAGGGTAGTATGACAGTGGTGAGGACTGCAGTGGGAGTGACAGATCCGTTTAAGGTGGAGGTGGGATTACATCAAGGATCAGCTCTGAGTCCTTTCTTATTTGCAGTGGTGATGGACAGGTTGACAGATGAGATCAGACAGGAGACCCCATGGACTATGATGTTTGCAGATGACATTGTGATCTGTAGTGAGAGTAGGAATCCGGTTGAGGAGACTCTGGAGAGGTGGAGATATGCTCTAGACAGCAGAGGAATGAAGGTCAGCACGGCTAAGACAGAATATATGTGTGTAAATGAGAGGGAGGATAGAGGAATGGTGAGGATGATATATGTGTGTAAATGAGAGGGAGGATAGAGGAATGGTGAGGATGCAGGGAGTAGAGTTGGTAAAGGTGGACGAGTAAGTCCTTGGGATCAACAGTTCAGAGTAATGGTGAATGTGGAAGAGAGGTGAAGAAGAGTACAGGCAGGGTGGAATGGCTGGAGAAGTGTGTCAGGAGTGATTTGTGACAGACCAGTACCAGTAAGAGTGAAAGGGAAGGTCTACAAGACAGTAGTGAGACCAGCTATGTTATATGGGTTGGAGACACTCGCACTGACAAAAAGGCAGGAGTCACAGCTGGATGTGGCAGAGTTAAAGATGTTAAGATTTGCACTCGGTGTGACTAGGTTGGATAGGATTAGGAATCAGTATATTAGAGGGTCAGCTCATGTTGGACAGTTTGGAGACAAAGCAAGAGAGATGATTGGTTTGGACATGTGCTGAGGAGGGATGATGGGTATACTGGGAAAAAGATGCTACGGATGGAACTGCCAGGTAAGAGGAAAAGCGGAAGGCCTAAGATAAGTTTTATGGACGTGGTAAGAGAGGACATGCAGGCGGTTGGTGTGACAGAGCAAGATGCAGAGGATAGGAAGAAATGGAAAGAGATGATCCACTGTGGCGACCACTAACGGGAAAAGCCAAAAGATGATGATACCATTTGACTTGCTGATTTGCAGTAAATCCATAAGTACTGGGTCAGAGGTGGCCTTCCATGCCAGACACAGATCACTTCTTAGCAGTCTGTAGGATACCTAGTACTATGTCAGAGCTTTGAGTTGGTCCATGTAGGACATGTTTAGGCCTTGTATCCTTTTAGTAAGGTATCTTTGTGGGTGTTCCAGTTGTTGCAAGTGTCAGGACAGATGACTCATTTGCATATGTTTTGGTAAGTGGGGTATTAACTGTGGTATCTGCATTTCCAAAGAAATATGAAAAAGAATTACTGGAAGATATTTTCAATGTAATATGGAACCCTGTTTTGCTCTGTTGAAAAAAGACTGGAGGACTGGGCTTACAAATCTAACACCACATCTAGCATCAATGCATTTCTACTGGTTGATATACAAGGTAGAGAGCAGAAATACAGATAAAGATACAAGCTGTGGAAAAATATGGAGAGATGTGGGCAGAAATGAGAGATGGAAAAAAGAAAACCGTTTCCCAACACAGAGATTACATTAATATACAAGTAAAAATAAGTTACAGAATTCAGAAAAAGGTAAAGGGGTTAAACAAATGGCAAGACTGGTTAAGTATTATGGGAAGATGATATATAAAAAGCCATGAGAATAGGTAGGTTTAGTGGAAAAAGGGCAAGAAGAGAGAAAAAAGTATAAAATGTGTGGAAAGTATCAGATTTTTAATGGAGATATTCGCTGAAGAAATTATCACAAAGTCTGATGAAATATAAGCAGCAAAGTGATAGAATATGTAAAGTAGAAGAAACAATAAGACATTTTCGGAATGCTAAAGAGTAAAGAGTACAGGAAAATTCAAACCACAATATCAATATGAATATTTTAAGTAAAATGACTAATAAAAGGGAAAAATGAAAATGTGGGAAAACAGTGAAGTGAAGAGGCAGATAAAATCCTGTTTGGAGTGGTATGAATATAAGCACTACAGAAGTGAGAAACTACTGTACAACAAATTGTGGGGTTGTGATACTATTTTAAAAAGAAAGGGCTATGTAAGGGGATGAAGTATTTGTCACACAATACAAAATTTGAATTTTATTTTGCATAATGAATGAGTAATACAAAGTCTGAAATGTGATGGGCAAAGAGACTGAAGGCTGTAATAATAAAGTTCCTCTACTTTTTTTTCTAATAATGGCATCTTTTACATCCACCTAAGCTATCACAAATTCAGGAAGATTGCATGTCAATTTAATGTCTTCTCTGAAGGACAGTATCTCAGGAGTGCAGCATCTAAAAATAAATCCAAGCATCTGGTGTTTGAACAGAACCCACAGTCTTGCAATCTTCTAGCATCGAATGTGAATGTGTTATCTGATGATCCACTGACATCTTCACATTTACAGTTCTTGCTTTTCAAATTTATGATACCTTAAAACTGCTTTCTACATTTAGGATTAAGCCAAGTCTTAACAGAAAAAGTGTTCTAGCACTAATCACAACAGGAAAGAGAAAATTCAGTTCAAAACTAGTAAAACCTGAAAACTCAGGGGAAAATTCTTACTAAGGAATGGAAATAGAAATATGGGACAAGGAAGTAAAACAAAAAAGGCAAGTGAGATAAAAAATAAAGCTCTTCTAACATGCCTAAAAGATTTTTTTTTTGGGGGGGGACTAAGTTAAGAAGATTATTAAAACAAAATAAAGCTTTCAAAGCATGTACACATGTTTACGGTTGCAATTCACTTGGTAGACACTTATTTTTAAAATATAAATGAACTGCTGTACATTTTGAGCAAAGGGCTGTTTGTTAAAAAGCTGTTTTGGGTGACTTCCAGTTGGTCGGCAAAGTTAAGTGGTGGGGGGTAGGTGTTTGTGGGCAGTGTGTGTGTTTTAGGGTTAGGGAACATATTCAGTGTGTGTATGAGTGGGAGTGCTTCACAGTTAGGTAAGGGAATAGATTTTGTGCGTCTGAGTGAGTGTCTAAGCTGTCTTATGTAGTGGTAGTGGTATGGAAAGGACTTTTTCAAGATAAACTGCATGTTAGAAAAAGGGAAAGGATTTGTGTTAGCATGCATTACTGCCCTCCCACTTCACCTTAGTAATGCATGTTATCCCTGGCCCTGACCATAAGTGCAGCTTTCCTTAAAAAGCCCTTTCCATAATGCTATCATTATTCTGACAAATTTGAGTTGAATGTGTGGTAGAGTTACGGGAACTACATCAGAAAAAAGAAGTTATGTCTTACCATAACGTTCTGATTTGTTGATCTTCCAGTCATCACTGATGGGTTTGGTTCCGAGCCCTCAGAACAGAGCCGGCCTTATACCAAAGCTTGAGTGCACCAAAAACTCTCGAGCTAAGCTGCTACCTACAATGCCCTTCACACTCAGTTACCTCAGATCGAGTTTGCATGCAACATATAGATGAAATAAGTCAGAGGCCATCTCTGCGCAGAAAGCCTAAGACACCACAAAGACCCAGAAGATCCACCAGGAACCTTTAGAGGGGGTCGGTGGGAGGGTGTGATGACTGGAGGAAGATCAACAACTCAGATGGAATGTTATGGCAAGACATAACTTCTTTATCTGAAGTTGTTTATCTTCTTCCTATTCATCACTGATGGGACAGAGTCCACAGCTACTTGAAGAACATTCCTGAGAACCATTGAGCCAAAGGCCGCCCTTCCCCTGGAGATCAGATCCAATTTGTAATGCTTGATAAAGGTATGGGGCTTAGCCCAAATGGCAGCTGCACAAATGTCATCCATGGAGGCCCTAGAATGGAAGGCAACCGATGCTGCAATAGCCCTAGTTGAGTGAACTTTGATTTGGCCAGGCTTAGGTCCATCCGTAAGCGAATATGAGAAGGCAATGCAATCCCTGAGCCATTTAGACAAAGTAACTTTCGATACTGCACCTCCCATTCTAGGACCCGCAAAGGAAATGAAAAGCTGGTCCGACTTGCGAAAGGATTTAGTTCTGTCCAGACAAACGCAATTCTCTATAAACATCCAAGGAATGTAGGCAGTATTATTCCTTGTTTGAATAATTTGGGAAGAATACAGTGAGCTCAATGGACTGGTTAATTGAAAAGTCAGAAACCACTTTGGAGAGAAAGGATGGGTTAGTACGAAGTGATACTCTGTCCTTATGAAAGATCAGATAAGGGCTCTTGATACATAATGCTTACAATTCAGAAATTCATCTAGCTGAGGTGACAGCCACTGGAAATGAAGATTTCCATGAAAGGAATTTTAGATCACAGGTCATAGCAGGCTCAAAAGGGGGCAGAAAAAGACTGCAGAACCCAGGAGAGATTCCATGCTTCCACCGGCTGTCTGATGGGAGGCCTGCTGTGGAAAATACCCTTGAGGAAAGTCTTGCAAAGGCGAGAGGAAATAAGCG
This sequence comes from Protopterus annectens, assembly GCF_019279795.1. Taxonomy (NCBI): domain Eukaryota; kingdom Metazoa; phylum Chordata; order Ceratodontiformes; family Protopteridae; genus Protopterus; species Protopterus annectens. The sequence goes on along the minus strand of NC_056725.1, from coordinate 758,195,394 downwards.
GGACTCCATTTGATCCATTATGGAAGTTAGAAACAGCTGCTAGATGGACTCGAATGGTGGAAGCTGACGCCTTGCTGAACAGTTTAGCCAGGTAATGAAGAATAGTGGCTATGGAGGCTGAAAACTGATTTAGCTTCTGATTATGTGACCAAATAGAGAATATTTTCCATTTGTCCCTGTAAAGTTTCCTGGTGGATGCTTTATGAGAGGCCAAAATAATACCACATATGGCTGAAGAAAGGGTTTCCTGCCTGGCAACTTATGGAAGTGGAGAAACCAAGCTGTCAGCTTGAGAGTGGACAGATTCGGGGGAGTCAGCCCTTGTGGGTGAGATACGAGGTCCTGATGAATGTCTAGGATCCAAGGAGGTTGTAGCAAATGAGGTTTGAGAAAGGGAAACCATACCTGACGAGGCCAGAATGGGGCAATGAGGATCACTTTGCTTCTCAACCAAATAGCTTTCCTTAGAACAAGGGGGATCAAAGGAATCGGAGGATAAGCATAAAGGAGACCTGTGGGCCAATCGTGAATCAAAGTGTCTCTCGGTGACTCTCAGTGACGGGGAAAGAGAGCAAAGTAGCTGCTGCATTTTGCGTATGAGGGGGAGGCGAAAAGGTCGTAGCATGGCTGGCCCCAATGGCTGAAAATTTCTGCCGCCACACTCAGGTTGAGAGACCACTCGTGAGGATGGAGGATGCATCTGCTTAGCCTGTCTGCAATCACGTTGGAGCTCCCTGGGATATGCGTTGCGATCAGAAAGCAGTTGGAAGCTACCGCCCACTGCCAGATTCTCATGGCTTTGTGCTGTAGGATTTGGTCCCTCCCTGTTTATGTACCAGACCACGGACATGTTGTCCGACTGGACAGCAATTCCTCCAGACGGAAGGAGCGGATGGAAAGCTTGCAACACCAATAGCTCCACTCAACTCCAGGATATTGATATGTAAGTTGCCACTACATTGGACCACGTGCCTTGGACTGACTTTCCATGGAAGTGGCCCCCCACCCCATCAGGGAAGCATCGTGGCGCTGGGCTGGGGAGCCTGGAGGGGGCGACACCAAAGATTTTTGTCCGTGCTCATCCACCAGAGGAGATCCTGTTAACAAGTGTTGGTGATGAGAATCTGTGAGCTCAGGGGGTGAAGATTGGGTATCCACTGGGCCTGAAGGAGCCATTGTAGTAATCTCATGTGCATTCTGGCTAGGGGAGCAATAGGGATGGCTGCAGCCACAGATCCCAGAGCCTGGAGAACTTCCCTTGCAGACACCTTTCTTTGACAGAGTATCACTTGAACCTGTGCCCTTAATCTCTGAAGCCTGTGAAGAGGAAGAGAGATCAGACTTGTCTGGGTGTTGAACATTACCCCTATGAATTCCAACTGTTGTGAGGGCTGAAGGTTGGATTTCTCCTAGTGTATGGTGATGCCCAGCGGCTCCGCTAGAACTTCGGTGTAGTGGAGAGCCCTGACCAGTAGACACTTGGTGGGGGCGGAGAGAAGCCAATCATCTAGGTATGGAAACACCTGGAATCCCCGAAGTTTCAGATGAGCTGTTACCACTGCAAGGCATTTCATGAACACTCTGGGGGCTGTCGAGAGACTGAAAGGCAGGGCTCTGAATTGGTAGTGATTGGCTCCCAACCGGAAGTGAAGGAGACTCCTGGAGTGCTTGTCCATCTTGATATGGTAATATGCATCCCGGAGATCTAATGAGCACATCCACACACCCTCCCGCAGAAAGGGGAGGATGGATGGAATCGTGACCATGCGGAACTTGGTCTGAACTACCGATTTGTTTAGTTGGCTGAGATCCAGAATGGGCCTCCAGTCCCGTGTCTTCTTTGGCACCAAAAAGAATCTAGAGTAGAACCCTGACCTGCAGTGATCTGGGGGAACCTGTTGGATGGCTCGTTTTTGACATAGCTTTCGTATTTCGGAAGCTGCCTCCTCCATTTGACTGGGTGGAACATCGGGAAGGGATTTCGGAGGTCTTGGATAAGATATTAGGGGAATGTGGTAGCCTCTGGTAATGATTCTCTGCACCCACTGATCGTTTGTAATAGAGAGCCAGGCAGCTTGATGCAGAGAAAAACGTGCCCCGACTGCTTCCAGAGGAAAGCAATCGGGCAGCGGTTCAGGAGCGCTGACACGGTCTACCCGAGAAGGAATCTCTGGAGTCCTGGTTCCGGGGACCCCTCTGCCCTGAAAGGGGCATCTTCCACTATGGGAACCCCCCTCTGCCTCTGGGGGAGTCCTCACCACGTGCATCACAGAAAGCATCTTAAGACTTCTTGTGCCACATCTTCCCGCTCCTCTGGTTCCTGGAGAAGGAACGCTGAGGTTTGAAAAAGCATAGGCCCACAGCAGACAAGGTCTTATCGTCTTGCTCGCACCTGGCTAATGTATCCTTGACCTTAACACCGAACAGAGCTGATGGTTCGATAGGGGCATTTAAAAAGGAAGACTTAAGGAGTCCGTGAGGTCACAAATGCGCATCCAGGTGTGGCGTCTCATGACTACGCCTGCACCCATAGCTCTATCCGCTCCTTTGGTTGCGTGGGCAGTAACCTCATGGATGAATTGATATTGACTCTAGGGTGGTAAGTTGGGAAGCAACTTTATCTTGTGCTCCATCAGATACTTGGCCAGCGAGGGTCCCGGAGAGTTTGGAGATAAGACCTCTCTGGAGCCTCGTAAAATGTGCCAAAAAGTTCAGAGACCTGACTGCAAAGGTCACTGACGCAAAACCTCGCTTCCCTAACCTGTCCACTTCCCGGGACTCTGTTGGGCGGGTGGACAGCAGGACTCTCTTCCCCAAGGTCCTTTTTCATGGCTGCCCCCACCACCATAGCATCCACTGGCAAACATCTAGACCAAGAGTACCTTGTCTGATTTTTGGGGAATGGCCTCAATGGAGTCCAGGTTCTTCCAAGCCTGCTGCACGATGAGCTTAACCAACTCATCGGCAGGGGACACCAAAGAAGTAGAGGGCCATGAGTGAAAGGCCTGCAGGAATATGGAGTCTTCTGAGGAAGGATTGGAGGGCTTCCAGTCATCCCTCTGTTTCAAGATTTCCATGATGTCTCCAAAGGAGACATCATCAGGGGGTGACCGTGGGGATCTTTCCCCATCATCATAGTCCGTATCTTCTGTGAGGGGACTCTTCTGGGGAGTCCATGTGTTTCCTCTTACATGCCCATTTCCAAGGGGGTTCTTCAGTGGGAGCATCCAAGAAGACTCAGAAAGGGAAATATCTTGGACAGGGGTTTCCTGGGCCGTGTGCTCTCGGAGTCCTGGGGGGGGGTGACCTTTGACAGCTGCGGCTCAGAAGGAACTGGGGGGGATAGAGGATTGCTAGAAGTAAGCACCCTCTCCATCACCCGGAAAGCGAGCCCGCTCAAAGAGGAGTGGGAGCCCGGAACTGAAGAAGACAAAATCTGAACCGGAATTACACCCCTCTCCACACAGTCTGCCCCCCGGGGCAGAGCCTCAAGCAAACTCGGGGCAGTAGTCACCCTCGGATCAGAACCCAGGATCGGCAACGCAGCTGGAACAGAGACCAGAACCGAAGGCTCCACCCCCTAAGCATGAGATTGAGGGAGAGTGGGTTCCAATGGAACCAACACCCAAAGGGGCCTCGGGGCCTCAGACACTGTCGTTGTTGGTGCCGAGGAAGGGGGTCCTCTCGAAAACATCAGATATATCAGCCTTGGAACCGAGGGATCCAAGGGAGGAGAGAGTATGTAGGGGTCGCCAGAGTAATAGACCCAAAGCCTGGAGTGGGATGGGGTCTAGGCAAATTTGAAATTCCCCTGGCAGCTGGTCAAAAAGGCGCACCACATCCAATTTGGAAAGGCTCCTGGTGGATCTTACCGAAGCCCCTGAGGGGGAATCAGGCCAGTCCAAAAAGGGGCTGTAGGCTTGTCCGGCAAACTGGTCCACAGATGACGAGTATCGGGTCCATGGTGCATCACAGAATGGCACCGATGATTCCAGCTTAGAAACCGGCAAAAAAGGAATGGTTGGAGGTGAGAACGGGCTCGGAGCAGAAGTCACAACAGGGATGGATGTCAAGAATGGCTCCGAAGTTGTCGAAACAGACATCGGAACGGAGATGGGCGACGTTGGTGCCAAGGCAGAGGCAGACAAACTGATCGGGACCAAGGTAGCAGATGGCGCTGTAGTCGGTGCCTGGGTAGGCACTGACGAAGCGACCTTGGTATGCTTCACTGGAGCCGAACTCGGAACCGATGTAGTCAGAACCAAGGAGGCAGTACGGTGCTCGGAGGAAGACTTTTGTGCCTTGTGCTTATGGCTTTTACCCCTGTCACCAGCTGAAGAGAGGTCTGAGCGAGGACGTTTCTTGCCCACAGAAGGAAGGGATGAGACCACCGTCGCAGAAATAGCCTTTGAAAAAGGCGAAGAAAGTAGGCCCTTCAGAATCAATTTATTACGACGTTCATTCGGTGTCCGCTGACTGAAGCTACCGCAAATATCACATGGGGGTTTTGCCGACAAATGCGGAACCCCCAAACAGTACACACACTCTTCATGAAGGTTGCTATTGGGAAGTTTATCACTCCAAGAAGAGCAGTATTTAAAACCCCATAGTTCCCTTCTTTTCAGGCATAATAGCGAACACTCTCACTCGAAAAGGAAAGAGTGAGGAAAGTGAAGAAAGTGAAAATACCAACAATGGTAATAGGATACCACAAGAGTAGAAAGGTCAAAATACCAACAATGGTAATAGGATACCACAAGAGTAGAAAGGTCAAAATACCAACAATGGTAATAGGATACCACAAGAGTAGAAAGGTCAAAATACCAACAATGGTAATAGGATACCACAAGAGTAGAAAGGTCAAAATACCAACAATGGTAATAGGATACCACAAAGAGTAGAAAGGTCAAAATACCAACAATGGTAATAGGATACCACAAGAGTAGAAAGGTCAAAATACCAACAATGGTATGAATGGGATACTGTGAGTAGAGCTAAGTGTAGAAAGATATCAAAGAACAAGCAACTAACAAGAAAAAAAGTTTTACAAAAACTTGTAAATTTATAAGATAAATCACTTAGCTGGAGAGCTTGGTGAAACACTGCTATATGGCTGCACAGCAAACGAGACCTGAGGTAACTGAGTGAAGGGCATTGTGGGTAGCAGCTTAGCTCGAGAGTTTTTGGTGCACTCAAGCTTGGTATAAGGCCGACTCGGTTCCGAGGGTTCGGAACCGAACCCATCAGTGATGAATAGGAAGAAGATTAACAACTTCAGACAGGAAATTTGATTCCTTTTTCAATGTACTGTGTGTCAGTTGAATGTGTGGTAGAGTTACAGGCAGTACATCAGAAAAGGAAATTTGATTCCTTTTTTGACGCACTGTGTGTTACTATGTAGTGTTGTCAATATTATGAATGGTATATATGTTTTTGTCTCGATCCTGTAATATGTCAGCCATTCATGATATAATCATACATGTGCATTTTATGTGTGTGTGTGTATATATATATATATATATATATATATATATATATATACACACACACACACACACACACACACACACACACACATATACTTACATAAATACACACACACATATATCTTTACATATATTTTTTTTCCAAGCAATATTTACTCAAAAACTGATGGCAGACAGGTGTGCGAAACTGCAGAGTTTGTGGGATTGGGGAATATGCCCATTCCCTGATATATTGCAAATCCTGGGGTTAGTATATATAATTAACAACCTAGGCTGCAGTTTTGCAGCGTTTAGCGTTGTCGCCTCACAGCAAGAGGTTCTCCGGTTTGATTCTTGGCTGGAGCACCTTCTGTGCAGAGTCTGCATGTCTTCCCCACGGTCGAGTGAATTTAAAGACATGCAGGTAGGTGCGTGTCTTCAATGAAGGTTGGGCGCCGGCCTGGCAACTCGATACCATAAAAATTCTCTGCCAATCATTAGCAGACTGGAGATTCAGCTGTGGAAAAGCCGAAAGACAGTTAAAGTATATATAATTAGCAGGAGTAGTGGGAGGTGTAAATGGGGGCTTACCCCCCTACAAAAATGATATAGGTTCATAGGTTGGTACTAGGCTATTGACCCTAGAGCCTATACAAGCCTAGCCATAACAATTCCCCTGGATATTTCTTCCCACAATATTTACTTCCCTGGAACCCTGTCTAACAGGGAAACTGACGTGATCCCAGGGGTGAATTTCCTATCTTCTATCCAATTGTCAAGGTTCCTTTTGAAGAGGGCCAAGGAGGCACTCTGCTTGACATGTATGGGCAGTCTATTCCAGAGTATGGGAAGTCTCTGGGTCAGGAACCTATCCCTCCAGCATGTTTTGTTCATTGTGATGACAAGGTTTAGACCTGGAACGTGTGGCTCTGAGGGATTGGGATTTCTTTAAGTGGAGCATGTCCAACAGCTCAGGGTTTGACATGGCCTTGTATGTTAAGCAGAGATCGCCTCTGAGTAGACAATATGCCACAGAGTACAGCTGGAGTTTTTTTTAGATGGTCAGCATAAGGCATCTGGTTTAGGCCTGTGATTCTTTTAGTGAGGTATTTCTGCGGCCTTTCCAGCTGTTGCAGATGTCTTGTGAGGCACATATCAAATAGGGCACTGTACTCTATAATGGGTCTAATGAGGGATATGTACAGTGGGACAATAACCTCCTTTTTTCTGGATGAAAAGCCCTTAGTGATGAGGTGTGCCACATAGGATTTGCTGACTGTTGTGGCGATGTGATTATCGAATGCGAAATCACTGTCCACCTGTGTCCCTAGGTCTCTCATCACACTTTTGGTGTTTAGTGTACTGCCACCTATGTGGTAATTCATGGGTACATGGTTTTTCCCAAAGGGGATAACTATACATTTCTTGGCATTAAACCTGAGCCCATGGCTCTGGCACCAAGCATCTGTTTCTGTAAGGCCCTTTTGTAGAATATCTACATCATTTGGGGATTCAATAATGGCTCCCAGTTTGCAATCATCTGCAAACTTTGCTAGCCAGAGTCCCTTAGTGTTGGCCTGTACTTCAGAAAAGTAGATGCCAAACAAGAGCGGTCCAAGGACTGAACCCCGAGGTACTCCACTTGTCTGGAGCTGGATTTGGAGTCTGCTACTTTTACAGTCTGGATTCTGTCTGTAAGCCAGTTGGCAACCCATCGAGTGACGTAGGGATTTATGCCCAGCTTAGTAAGTTTATCTATGATTCCAGAGGGGGGATGGTGTCAAAGGCCTTGGCGAGGTCCAGGTAGGCTGTGTGGACCACCTTACCATTGTCCACAGTATTTTTATTTTTTGTCTACAGATTGCATCAGCCAAGGTTCTTTCATGGTGCAAGCATGGTAGCATGTCAATGTTCGCTTTACTGATCTTTTGCGGTTAACATTTGGAACGTTGGCATATGGATTTCTAGACGAATGTGAGCAAGCGCGTGTACACAAACACAGTGGGCAGAGCCTATTTTTAGAGGGGTGCTCAAGAAGAAAAGTCACTCTACAACTTTACACATTACAACCAAGTTAAAAAAAAAAAAAAAAAGAACAGCACATCAGCAAGAGATACAAATGCATTTCAAACTAACTCCACAACAACAAAAAGGACAAAACAGTATCAAATTATGGGCTGTACATTCATGCACCAATCATCACAGTGTGTGTTCATTTATAAAGTATATGAAAATCAATGGATTAGCATATATCACGTAAGTAAGGTTCACAAATGGATCATTACAGGATCCAATATACCAATCGGATATTAGAATGAACATCCAGTGTCATGCTTTGAAGATTTCTCAAGGGTTAAGACAAGAGTTTGGAAAAGGGAGTTATTGGAGAGGGGGAAAAATAAGTTAGTGTACATCTCTGACAGATAGATAGTTTTATACAGTAATTTCTGGCAGCCTTCTTTGTACTGTATCTGACAATTTATCTGTCTAGTGTGGAGAGGTCAACTGTTCTACAGAGCATGCTTGGGAGACCTAGCACCCAACCCAGACCTTGTCTTAAGGACACAATTACAGCACAGTACCACAACCAGGTGTTTCCAAGCTGGACACCACCTCAGTACTACCATAAACAGCTATTATTCTGCTGTTTGCAGGGATCAGAATCTCATCAGAATACACTTACAACAGAGTAGCTTAGTTTTCCTTTCATTTAGTACTAACCTTTTGTACGAAAACCATTTGAGGATGGAATTAAAATGAGCTTGCACGATGTGGTAAATGACAAACATTTGATGCACCCAGAATGGCAGCATCAATCCACTATGGTTTCATTTGCCTGTGTTATTTGTAAATATGAAGAACAGTAAAGGATCAAAGACAGATCTTTGTGGCAATCCTGATGTGCAATGGTGAAAAGGCATTTTGCAACATTATAGCATTAGTATTGTTTGATATGCAATGTTTGAACTACTGTACGGCTTTTGCACTAAAAAAGACAGTAGGAATGGAATTTTAATTCATCATACAGTTGCCAGCCATACTGAATTCCCTGCAGAAATGTAGAAAAACTACAGAAACAATATGCCCCTATGCAACTAAATACTTACAGGTATGTGCAGATGATCACAGGGTACTACCAGGCTAACTGCCCTTGTGGCCATTTTAAGCCTAGCCAGTTATCACATTTCAGAATCAGACCCTGCATCTTTTGTTTGAAGGGCAAACACCTTAGCCATTATGCCAACCCCAATCACTACACATAGGAAGAGGGACATTTTTTCACCTTTTAGACTCTAGGCATGATACCATCTTGCTGAATTCTGTTAGCATCAGTTTTTGTTTTGTTATTTAAGGTAAGCTTTATTATGAAATGTGTAAACAGCTAATACATTTGATGAAAGACTGCATGAGTATGAGTCAAACCTTTGCTGGGAATTTAACAAGTGTGACTGCACTTCTCTGTAGTTCATCATACTGCTTTTAATTAATTGTTCTGTGCATTTCTTAGGGTAGTACTTAACAGTCACTAAAACTTTCCATTGTGCTGTTGATGTGCGTCTGTACATGTATATACTATATACACATACTTTTTTTAGATTTTGTTGCTGGTTTTATACAACTGCGAATAATAATGTTGGTCATACATGTATTGTTTAGAACCTAGAGAATTTTTACACTTGTAACTAACAGTGTGCCACTGGTGAGCTACAGGGCCATACTAACTGCATAAACAAAGGAACAAGAGTAGCAAGTAACGAGAAGTTCACAATAAAATGTTTGAAAAATTCACCCAGCCATGTCTTGTCCCTTCCTTTAGGAGGAAGGGGCAATATTTATTTGCATTAAATGTTTTCAGTTTAGTAATAACAGTTTGCTATCATATAGAAATCCACTTGTAGCAAATGTATTTAGTAGATTCACAAAACCAGCTAGATCTGAGGAAGAAATTGGGAAGTAATGCTGACATCAAGTGTACAATGGCCAGAATGGTTCAAAGCAGCTCACAGCCCTGTAGATTATCAAACTTGCTTTCTGTTGCTAACAATGAGAAGATAAGCAATGATCATAATACACTCATGCTACATGAAACAACTTTATTGACAGTATCTAATTACAAGATGTGCATTGCATCAAGCCATGAAGTTTCCTGCGCAAGCACAAACTTGGATTGTAAAGCACTGAATTTATGAATACTGCTGTAAGAAATACTCCACTTACAGAACTGCTGAATTTAAGTAGCCTCTCTAAAAGGCACCAACTCCCAAACTTATTCAAAAAATTTAATTGATTACCAATTTGAAGGTACTTAAACAAGCAATGTTTGCCCAGCAATCAATTACCTAAACACACTCCTCAGGCTGTGAACTGAACTCATACCTCCAAACTTTTAAATAACCTTGCATATATTATAGGGCAAATGACGCCATGTTAAGTTGATAGTTCTGGGACAAGAGAATGAAGAGAGCACTAAAGAAAAATATGTTCCATCAGTTACATTAGTTGGTAAAGATGGAGGCATTCTGATACTACGCAACTCTATACTAAGCAGAATTGATGGAGGTTTAACAAGCCTACAAAAAGAAAGGGTAATAGTATCTTGCTTAGGTTGTTTGAAATATTTTGAAGTTAAAAAGATATCAACTAAACTTATAACGGGACCACATCATTACATACATGTATGCCAGGGTCAAAGACTTGCATACTGTACCACTAGACCATATGGAAAAAGCAGCTGGGGACATCATAGTTTGATCACAATGTAAGTGCAACACTCAGATTTTGTTAAATTTGAATGCTTAAGAGTTAAGGCGCAAGATGAGAGTATAATAGTAGTTTACAACAGTTTGGCATCAGCAGGAGTCACAGAACAGGGTTCTAAAATTTTAAGTGTTTTTATTTTTAAGGCTGAAAGTACAGTTACGGGTAAACAGCAGATATTTGAATTTCACACTACCTCATTGACATATGGGTTCTGTGTGCCTACACAAACCCACAATAGCAGGATTCCAGAGTTCAGAATTCCCCCTTTGACGGACTGTGGCAGGAAATTGGTCAAGCCCCTCCCATCAGGGGGAACCTAACTACTGCCACAGAAAGTCAGTGATTCAGGCTTTTAGTGCCAAGTAGGAACAACCAGGAAAGACCAAAATCAAGAATTGCCTGAAATCTACCAATTCATAGCCAAAAAACACCAACAAAAATAACTAAATCCAACCAACAACACAGCAAGGTTGGATGCCCTCAAACTATATAGAAGATAAGGGGAAATGGTGGATGGATGCTACCACTGACAGTGTGAAATTCAAACATCTACTGTTGCAGGTAAGTAGAATTTATGCAACTGTACTATATGTTTATTATTCACACTGCCTCAGTGGCATATGGGCAGATTCACACAGCTTACCCTACCTGGGAAGAAGGATAAGGACCCAGAAATACCTGGACATTGGTTCTTGCAAAGCCAGCTCTGGAACTTAAGAATACAGTTTGTAGTGTTTTGTAAAGGTATCAAAAGAGAACCAGGTTGCTGCCTCTATAAAGCTTCTAGAGTCTACCCCTTCCCGTATGTCACAGAAGAGGATAAGGCTCTGGTGGAATGTGCCTTAACCTTGCCTGGAAAAAAGATCTACTATGGCAGGAGTACCAAAAAACAATAGCAGAAGATAACTAATGAGCAATCATTTGTTTAGAAATGGGTTTATCCTTCTTAGCCCCATAATAGGAAATAAACAGCTGCTGAGTTTTCCTGAAAGGATTAGTTCTATCAAGGTAGTAAATGAGCTGCCTGTGCACATCCGTGGTATGCCAAATATTCCCTCCTGTGTTTTTAGGCTCTAAAAAGAAATCTGGGAGATCGATGGCTTGATTCAGGGCAAATCTATTAACAACTTTTGGCAAGAAAGAAGGATTAGTGCATAAAACAGCACCACCCTTGCGGAAAACCAGATATATTTGGCCCACCATGACATCTTGCAGCTCAGACTCCCCTTGCAGATGTCAGAGCAATAAGTAAGACAGTTTTCAAAGTGATGAACCTCATATTATCCTGAAGGGCAGGTTCAAAAGGAGATGAGGTCAAATTTTCAAGAACAAAGTCAAGAACCCAAGGAGGACGGATTTGCTTTTGAGGGTGTCTAAAGTGCAGCACTCCTTTCAGAACTATTTTGACCACAAAAAGACATGAAAGAGGGGGGATCCATGGGCAGACAAACTGAGATGACCACAAGATGCACCTTGACAGATGCATACAATAAGCTATCATTGAGAAGCTCATACAAATATTTCAAAGCTAGAGAGAAGGGCAGCACACATCGGGCTTTCCGATATCAATTAGGCACCACCTAAGAAACCTCTTCCACTTATAAACTAATTGCATGTCTTCTTAGTTCATTCAATACCTAAAAAGAAAAAAGTACGCAGGAACAGGTGGGAGGTGCAGTACAAGAAAATTGTGCACACAAAAAGTAAAAAAACAAGTACCAAACCAACACGGCTAGGCAAAAATCTCTATTTATTTAACAGTAAAAAGTAATGAAAGTGAGTGCTTTCACGATAACACTATCACTTCTTCGGACTAATAAACAAGTAAAAAGACATGAGTTTAAAAAGAAAGCAAAACCAATCAGCTGTCATATGCAAATCTCACGAATTAACTAAAAGGTACACACACAAGCAATGCAGCAGTTGTTATAAATACAAAGGAAACCATACAAATAAAATCTAAGTTTAAAAACAACATTAATGTTTAAGCGGACATGCTTTCAAGAAAGGTTTAAGGCTAGAAACACCATTTAAGCCAGGCAGTTTCTCTGCATTCAAAAGTAAGATCAATTTCTGTTCAGCCCTTTCTGTTTTATTAGATGTATCATCCTCTCTAATACTAACATCCAAAAAGTACAGTTTTGTACCTACCATAAATGTAGATGTTCGAGGATCCACATTGCTGCAGTCCTAACTATTGGGTAGTCCGCTGTCCAGTCGGCCCGAATACCAAAGTATATGGCTAACGTCGGTCAGGGCGCATTAGACTGACGTCAGAACGTCAGGGTACTAATGCGCATGACCGACGCCATATCCTCAGTCTTTTCTTGCCCCAGATGTCAGAAGACCCTGAAAAGATAAGGCCAAAACCAAAACTCCCAACATATCTGCACCAAAATATATATATATACAAAATATACAAAATTAGCAGAATATAACCTCACCTACACAACCACCCCTAAACACAGAGGGGAAGGAGGGAGGGTAAATTGGACTGCAGCAATGTGGATCCTCGAACATCTACATTTATGGTAGGTACAAAACTGTACTATGTTCTTCATTCCACATTGCTGCAGTCCTAACTATTGGGTAGAATCCCAAAGCAGAGGTAAGGGAGGCTGGCAAATCATAAGGAAGCAGGAGCTGATAACATGCCTTGCAAAATAGCTGTGGCAAAACCAGCCCTAGACTTAGAGTAGAGAGGAAGGTGGTAATGCTTAGAGAAAGTATGCACTGAACTCCAAGTAGCTGCCTCCAAAATATCCTTAGTTGCCACCCCTTAAAAAGCTGTTGAAGTGGCAGTAGCCCTAGTGGAATGAGGCCTAATCCCAGCTGGAATCTCCTTGCCATGATGGGAATAACAAAATGCAATGCAAAACCCAATCCACCTAGAAATAGTTTGTTTTGACACAGGCTTGCCCTGAGAACTCAAAGCAAAAGAAACAAACAACTGCTGAGACTGCCTAAAATCCTTAGTCCTGCTCAAATAATAACGCAATTGCCTGTGTACATCTAAAGTGTGCAAAATCTTTTCCCCTTTATTTGGGGATCTGCATAAAAGTAGGCAAATGAATAGTTTGGTTTAAAGCCACACTAGAAACCACTTTAGGCATAAAGGAAGGATTAGTGCGTAATGATACCCTATCCTTATGAAAATCAAAAAGGCTCAACCGCCATAAGGGCCTGTAACTGACCTCTCCATTTGGGGCCAAAAAAACTTAGTATCCGAATATTGGTCGCTGCACAGCTGGAGGCTCTTTTAGGAGTTTTAAACAATTGCCCAACAGCCGGGAGCTGTGGAGGGATTTTGCCCCAGAAACCTACAAGGGATGAACCAATGTGCACCCATTTGCTGAAATGGAGCAGGCTATGGGAAAGAAACTTCCCATACTCAGGGGAATGGGCAACACTCAGATTAGGTTCAGAAATCTCCCATCCCTGATTCTAAACCCCTCCTTTGCGCTATTATTGTACCCCGGCCTCTGGTAAACTACCATGTTGGGAGTTGACCTGGTTTAGAACAATCTCCGCTGTTGATAAGGAGAAGGGGTGGAGAAATGGACTCCTACGCCAGAAAGGGTCTTGCCGTTTTGTTCACACCTGGTCAATGTATCCTTCACCTGAGGCCCAAACAAAGCCGAACCGTCAAAGGGGGTATTGGTGAAGGACGCCTTAAAAGGGTCTGCAAAATTACAAAGCCGCATCCAGGCCTGACGCTTGCTACCTCCTGTGCCTGCGGCCCTACCCGCCCCATCGGCTGCATAAGAAATGAGCCGCATGGAGGAGTTAGTCAAAGAATTGAGGATTCCTAGCTGTGAGGCAATCTTTTCCTGAACCCCAGCTGCCGAAGGATCCTGAACCACTTCACCTAGTTCCTTGAGAATGTCTCTCTGAAGTCTGGTAAAGTGACAAAGGTAGTTCAGCGATAGCAAAGGTCGCTGAAGAAAACATCCGCTTGCCATACCTGTCCATGGTCCTAGAATCCTTATTAGGAGGATGGACAGGCACAGAAGTATCAGCAAGTTCCTTCTTGGTGGCCGCCGCCACCACCATAGCATCAACAGGGACGCCCTTAGAAAGAAACTGTTTGTCTGCAGGGGCTGTAATGAATTTGGAGGGCCTCCTAGGAACTGGTTCCACGGAATCCGGGGCTGCCCACGCCTTCCGAGCCACTACTTGCATCAGTGGGTCGAAAGGCAGAGACACCCAGGAGGTGGAGGGTCGTGATCCGAAAGCCTCCAGGTATACCGACTCATCCTCGGAGGGATTAATGGAAGGCCATTTCCCCCTCTGCTTAAGGAGTTCCAGGATGTCTGAAAAGGAGACATCCTCAGAGGGGAACCGTGGGGAACCCTCCGACTCATCTAAGTCGGTATCTGATGTAGTAGACTCAGGGGAGTCTGTGTGCTTCCTCTTACGCGCGCTTTCTGCTGCAGGATCAGGAGAAACCTCGGAAGAGGAAGTTATTCCCAATGGGGAAACCTGGGGCAATGGATCTCTGGGTCCGGAAGCAAGAGACTGGCAAGAGACATCAACAGGCACCGACGATGGAGGAGCTAAAGGAATAGACCGTTGACCTAGCTCAGGGGCTAGGACACTCCTCATCACCTTGAAGGCTCCACTCCCAGGGAGGCCAGAAGAATCCCGCTCCGAAGAAACAGGAATCCCTGGCCCCACTGAAAGAGAAGGCTCCGAAGCTGATGTCGGTGCCGAGCTCACCAATGCCGAAGCTCCAAGAGGGAGAGCAGGGTCGGACAAGGGTCCGATGCCACTCGCCCCCTCGGAGCCGACAAGGGAGACTCGACGACCGGATCCCTCCGAAGAAGGTCTCATGGAGGAGATCGGAGCCGAAGACGTCTGAGCCGAAGGAGTATCGGCCCGCGCACCACAGTCACTGCCCGAGAAAGTTCCGGCCCGAACTCTGAAGGAGAGTCGGAGGAGGAAGTTCAGGGGATGAGAATAGCAGACGCCTGTTGAGACAGACTATGGAGCATTTGGGCTAGTGCCTGTGACTTCAACAGTCTGCTTACCACCCTCTCTAAATCGTGGTCTGAAAGCCTGGAAGATCTTGAAGATTGGCTCGATGGCTCCGCTCCAACAAAAGAGGAGATCCCGTGCCGAACGATCGACTCAAGGGAAGGAGACCGAGATCTCTTCCTGGATGGAGCCATCGGAGCCGATGACTGGCTCCAGATGGAGCCGAAGACTTGTCGACTCCAATACTGGATAAAGAACTGCTCCGGCCGGGCCGACAAAGTAATGGTACTTGGTGTCGGAGCCGACGGAGCCGACACAACAATCTCCATAGAAAGATCGGCCCAGCCGGAGCCGATCTTGACTCCGAAGGAGTCGGAGCCACAGCCGAAGGCTTAGAAACTGAAGCCTGGGCTCTAGATGGCTTAGAGGGTTTAACCGACCCAGCCTTGGTCGGAGAACCCTCTGGCTTTAACAAGCCATGAAGAATTAATTTATTTCTTCATTCCTGCAGGACTCTCTGGCTAAAGGAGTGACAAATGGCACAGGAGTCCTGCAGGTGTAAAGGCCCCAGGCAATATACACAAGAAGTGTGACCGTCTGTCAGAGACATTTTCTGACAGCACGAGTCACACTTCTTGAAGCCTGAGATCTTTACCTCTTTAGACATACTAATGTCCAAAAAACAGACAAACACACAACAATCACACAGTTAATCCCCAAAAAACACACAAACACAACCTGACAGGAATTAACTGAGGGGGAGGCTTAAGGCCTGAAGGCAAAAAATCCTAACGTAAATGAAGGGAATATAGTGTAGGAGATAACTATAAGTATAAAAAATATACCCAATAAAGGACCAATAGAAAAAAGGAAAACAAACTCTGACTAATCTCTGAAATATTTGAAAATTTACCTCAGCTGGTAAAAAGGAGACCTCTTCGCGAAACGGCAAACGAGATCTGGGGTAGTCACCCCTTGCATCATGGGATATAGGGTTGCCTCGAGCTGGTAAAATGAGTTCTCGAGCTTAGTAGTAAGCGAAGTCGGAGCCGAGGATCGGCTCCGAACCCATCCAGCAAGAATGAAGGCGAGTTTGACAACTTAACATTAGTAGTTTACAAGACAGTTTGACATCAGCAGGAGTCACAGAACAGGGTTCTAAAATTTTAAGTGTTTTTTTATTTTTAAGGCTGAAAGTACAGTTATGGGTAAACAGGACTTGCGCAACAGCAGATGTTTGAATTTCACACTATCTCATTGACATATGGGTTCTGTGTGCCTACACAAACCCACAATAGCAGGATTCCAGAGTTCAGAATTCCCCCTTTGACTGACTGTGGCAGGAAATTGGTCAAGCCCCTCCCATCAGGGGGAACCTAACTACTGCCACAGAAAGTCAGTGATTCAGGCTTTTAGTGCCAAGTAGGAACAACCAGGAAAGACCAAAATCAAGAATTGCCTGAAATCTACCAATTCATAGCCAAAAAACACCAACAAAAATAACTAAATCCAACCAACAACACAGCAAGGTTGGATGCCCTCAAACTATATAGAAGATAAGGGGAAATGGTGGATGGATGCTACCACTGACAGTGTGAAATTCAAACATCTACTGTTGCAGGTAAGTAGAATTTATGCAACTGTACTATATGTTTATTATTCACACTGCCTCAGTGGCATATGGGCAGATTCCCACAGCTTACCCTACCTGGGAAGAAGGATAAGGATCCAGAAATACCTGGACATTGGTTCTTCCAAAGCCAGCTCTGGAACTTAAGAATACAGTTTGTAGTGTTTTGTAAAGGTATCAAAAGAGAACCAGGTTGCTGCCTCTATAAAGCTTCTAGAGTCTACCCCTTCCAGTATGTCACAGAAGAGGATAAGGCTCTGGTGGAATGTGCCTTAACCTTGCCTGGAAAAAAGATCTACTATGGCAGGAGTACCAAAAAACAATAGCAGAAGATAACTAATGAGCAATCATTTGTTTAGAAATGGGTTTATCCTTCTTAGCCCCATAATAGGAAATAAACAGCTGCTGAGTTTTCCTGAAAGGATTAGTTCTATCAAGGTAGTAAATGAGCTGCCTATGCACATCCGTGGTATGCCAAATATTCCCTCCTGTGTTTTAGGCTCTAGAAAGAAATCTGGGAGATCGATGGCTTGATTCAGGGCAAATCTATTAACAACTTTTGGCAAGAAAGAAGGATTAGTGCATAAAACAGCACCACCCTTGCGGAAAACCAGATATATTTGGCCCACCATGACATCTTGCAGCTCAGACTCCCCTTGCAGATGTCAGAGCAATAAGTAAGACAGTTTTCAAAGTGATGAACCTCAAATTATCCTGAAGGGCAGGTTCAAAAGGAGATGAGCTTAAATTTTCAAGAACAAAGTCAAGAACCCAAGGAGGACGGATTTGCTTTTGAGGGGGTCTAAAGTGCAGCACTCCTTTCAGAACTATTTTGACCACAAAAAGAGATGAAAGAGGGGGGATCCATGGGCAGACAAACTGAGATGACCACAAGATGCACCTTGACAGATGCATACAATAAGCTATCATTGAGAAGCTCATACAAATATTTCAAAGCTAGAGAGAAGGGCAGCACATCGGGCTTTCTGATATCAATTAGGCACCACCTAAGAAACCTCTTCCACTTATAAACTAATTGCATGTCGTCTTAGTTCATTCAATACCTAAAAAGAAAAAAGTACGCAGGAACAGGTGGGAGGAGCAGTACAAGAAAACTGCACACAAAAAGTAAAAAAACAAGTACCGAACCAACACGGCTCGGCAAAAATCTCTATTTATTTAACAGTAAAAAGTAATGAAAGTGAGTGCTTTCACGATAACACTATCACTTCTTCAGACTAATAAACAAGTAAAAAGACATGAGTTTAAAAAGAAAGCAAAACCAATCAGCTGTCATATGCAAATCTCACAAATTAACTAAAAGGTACACACACAAGCAGTTGTTAAAAATACAAAGGAAACAATACAAATAAAATCTAAGTTTAAAAACATTAATGTATAAGCGGACATGCTTTCAAGAAAGGTTTAAGGCTAGAAACACCATTTAAGCCAGGCAGTTTCTCTGCATTCAAAAGTAAGATCAATTTCTGTTCAGCCCTTTCTGTTTTATTAGATACATCACCCCCTCTAATACTAACATCCAAAACCAGGAGTACAAAGAACTTAAAAGTGTGTTCTGAGCCAGGCAAACCAATGTGCTGTGCTAAGGCATTTGTGTCTTTCTGATTCCTAATGTCCCTATAGTGTTCGTGGTTCCTGTCCTTCAGTGATTGGTTAGTTTTGCCTACGTAGAAGGCATGACAGACCGGGCAACTTGCAAAATAAACAATATTTGGAGTTCTGCAGTCAGCACAAAAATCAAGTTCGATTTTGAAATTAACATGAGGATATATATATATATAGGTTGAGCCCGTAAGTATGTACTTACAGGCTGAACATGATCTACAAGGAAAAGTCCCATGCCTGGTAGACTGAGGCCCTTTGATACAGAGTTGTGATTTATAGCACAAATGTTTCTTCAAGGACTTATTTTTAAAGACAAAGTGCGGCATCCTGTCTAGTCCCTTTCAATTCATCTACAGTGTGTAGAATATTCCAATTCTGTTTAATGACCTCACAATATTTGTTAATGTCACTAGAGTAAGGTATAGAGAAACTGAAAATATCTCTCACAGCTATAGTTGCTTGTGAAGCATCTGGTGGGGTATTGGTTGCCAAAATGGGCTCTACATTTCCCTTCCCTTCCCATGCAGCATTAATTTGAGAATCAATCTCTGCCACTTTGTAACCTCTGTCTAGAAAGTCACGCTTGAGAGAGTCAGGTGCTAAACCCAACTGAATGTTACCATTGTGCAATCTCATTACTCTATAGATCTGCCCTTTAAAAACATTCCGGGTGACATGCTTGGGATGCATGCTGTTTTTGTGCAGGAAGTTGTTCTTCCTAGTGGGTTTTCTGTAAACACTAATAGACAAATTATTAAGGTCTCCTCTGTTGCTCTTTTAACATACAGTAAGTACAGTTGTGTGTAAAGAAAACATAAATGTAGATGTATACCATATATGTGATGTTCGCTGTTATTCTGTATCCCTGCTGTGCTGTGTAGCCCCTCGCCAGCCCCCAGCCAGCGCAATGTTTTTTGTGCACCGTGTTGTTGTGCAAACGGTCTGATGTGTCAGTAGTCTGACTATAAAGGCAGGCAGCCAACGCCATTACATCAGTTTTTCTGCCCTAGCCCGAAGAGAAAAGGAAAAGAAAAGAGAGAAGTGGTCCTGGGCTAAGTGTGCCACCTTGGGAAGCATCCCCAGGGAAGATGTGAAATGGGGGATGAAGGGAGGAAACCAAGACTGCAACAGTGAAAATACTGAACATCTACATTTGGTAAAAATAAACACACTGTACCTATGTTCTCTCGGGTTTCACTGTTGCAGAGCTTCATCACCTGTGGGAGGATTCCCAAAGCTGAGGTAAAGGGTGAAAAAAAAGGGTACAGGTATAGTATGGGGAGGACCAGAATTGCAGCGCAGCAAAACCCTGCCCTAGACTTTAGAAAAGAGAGGGTAGTGGGTATGCTTTGTAAAGGTATGACAGAGAGGTCCAGGTATACACTCCCAAAGTCCCTGGTAGGTACTCCTCTGAGGAAGGCAGTGGAAGTGGAGGTTGCCCTAATGGAGTGGGTACAGATGGACTTAGGGATGGGTTTCCCATGTAGTCTGTATCAAAAATGGATACAGTGTGAAATCCATTTGGAAATGGTTTGTTTGGAGATGGGTTTCCCCTCTGCCTCGGGGCAAAGCTTACAAGAAGCTGGTCAGTTTTTCTGAATGGCTCTGTGTGGTCCAGACAGTATCTGAGTTGTCTGTGAATGTCTAGTGAGTGTAGAATTATTTCCGCATTGTTTTGAAGGTTGGAAAGAAGGTGGGAAGGTGTATGGCCTGGTTAAGGGTCACATCAGATATCACACCTTGGGCATAAAGGAGGGATTAGTCCTCAGAGACTGTCTGCATGGAAAATTATGAAGGGCTCAACAGCAATGAGAGCTTGAAGTTCTGAGACCCTCCTGGCTGAGGTGATAGCTAGAAGGAAGGCAGTCTTCCAGAAGAGGTATTTCAATTCTGTTGAAGCAGCAGGCTCGAAAGGAGGGAAGGTTAGTTTCTCCAACACATAATTCGGGTCTCCCAGGGTGGAGTAGGAGGTCTTCTTGGAGGCCTGATATTAGAAGCTCCTCTGAGGAATTGCTTAATCAAAGGGTGAGAGAAGAGGGGTGGGGTCAGAATTATAACGGGCAGATGCATGGATTTTAATAGAGAAAGAGGCCACTGCTGAGCAAATCTGCTAAGTAATCCAGGATGAGAGGAATGGAAGGTTTGGAGGCACTGCCACCTTTTGATTGTTTCCAGGAGCAGAAACTTTTCCTGTGCTGGGCCTTCTGGCCTCTGTGATTACGTCCAGGACCTGTTTGCTTAACAGTGACTTCTTGTTAGTTTTTAGAGTATGAGCTATGCTGAAAGTTTGAGAGTCTATAGGTCTGGGTGCAGTACCTTCCCCCCTCCTGGGTCAAGAGGTCTGACCTTTGGGGAAGCAGCTTCGGTGGCTGTAAGGTCAGACTGCGTAGTAAGGGGTACCAATGCTGTCTGGGCCAATCTGGAACAATGAGGATGGCCTTTGTTCTCTCCTCTCCTCTCTTATTTTGATCAGAACCTTGGGAATAAGGGGCAGAAAAGGTTATGCGTACACAAAGAGGGAGCTCCAGGGGAAGGTCAAGGCATCCATCTTCCAAACTAAGAGGTGATACTCTGTGGTACAAAACTTGTGCAGCTGGTGGTTGAGGTGTGAGGCAAAGAGGTCCACCACTCCTGGGTGATTTGCAGAAAGATTTCTCTGTGGAGCTGCCATTCGTGGGGGGTCCAGTAAGCTTCTGCTTAGGTGGTCTTCCACTGTGTTGTTGATCCCTGGTAAGTATTAGGTAATTAGGTGCAGCCCCATGGAGGTGGCTGTAAGCCACAGACTCATGGCTAACCTGCACAGGGGGCAAGATTGGGTGCCCCCCTGCTTGTTGATGTACCACATTATTGTGGTGGTGTCTGTTTTTATAAGAAGGACCCCTGGCCTGAGATGCAGTTGGAAGTAAGTGAGTGTTTTGCACTGCCATCATTTCTTTATGGTTGATGTGTAAGTGAAGTTGCTGGGCATTCCAAAGGCCTTGGGCATACCGGTCTGCTAGGTGAGCACCCCAAGCTATGTCTGAGGCGTCGGTGGTGATGGTCTGGCTGGAAGGGCGGAGAATGAAGGGAAGACCCTTGTTCATGGCACAGGCCTCTGCCCACCAGAGAAATTTGTCCCTTATGCAACGGATCAGTGGGAGAGTGGTCTCTAGGGACTGTATGTGTTAACACCAAAGGTAAGTACCACTAAAGGTTTCTCATGTGAAGCCTGGCGAGAGGGATGAGAAGAATGCAAGATGCCATGTATCCCAGGGCTTGCAGGAACTTCCTCGCAGTGAGGTGACTTCTGGAAGCCAGCTGGGCGAAGTTGAGGCAAAGAGAAGATCCTGGTATGCGTCACAGTGCAGATAAGGAATATTCCTGCAAGTCAGGTAGGAATATTATTGGGGGGGGTGCAGCCCCATTATTGGGGATGGTGGATACAGGAGGGCTTGCCCTCCTGCCTCATAGTAGTTTTTTTTGCTGCACTTTACTTGAAAGCACTTTTTGATCCTTAAGCGAGTGTAAACAAATTTGTGCATCCCACTTACTACAGCAGAATGCTGTAGCTGGGGTCAAGCATTTTGTGAATACTCTGGGAACAGCAGATAAGCCAAAGGGCAGTGCAGAGAACTGAAAGTGCTGATTGCCTGCTCTGAAGTGCAGGAATTTTCTGCACAATTCCCCGATGGGGATGTGGAGGTAGGCATCTTTTAGGTTTAGTGTCACCATCCCTGTTATTGTGTGAGCATAGGCAGGAGCTGCTGCAAGGTTAGCATTTTGAATCTGGGGACCACCAAGGAGGTGTTCAGTTTGGATAGATCCAGGATGGGGCACCAAGTGCCCTCTTTTCTGGGAACAAGGAATAGTCTGGAGTAAAAACCTTTTCCTGTTCAATCTGGAGGGAGAGGTTCTACTCCCCCCTGGGACATTAGTGTTTTTACCTGTTTTAATGCCTCTGCCCACTGATTTGGGAGGAGGTGTGGGTACCCTCTTGGAATTGGGAGTTAGCTGAAGGAAAATCTGTATCCCTGAGAAATGATTTTTAATACCCATTGGTCCTTGGTTATAGAGACCCAATTGTCCTTGAAGAAGGTGAGCCTTCCTCCTAGTTTCAAATGAGTGAAAGGAGGGCAGAGGGGGGGGGAAGAATCATTGAGTGCTTACCACAGAAGCTTGGCTTAGAACTCCCTGCCTTAGAGGCAGAAGTTGGTCCACTGTTTGTTTCTTTGCTGGCCCTAGGATAGGGCCCTGGATGTCCTGTCCCTGCGAGGCTTATTTTGGCCCTATCTGCTGGGTGCAGGGAAGGCCCAGTGCTTAGAGGGAAGTTCCCGCTGAATCTGGGCAGTTGAACTTGAAAGAAATCTTTTACTGTTTGCATAGATTTTGCTTTGTCTTCCATCTTTTTAAGCAACTCTTCTGCTTTTTCCCCAAACAGGCGTTCCTTATCTAGGGGTACATCAATAAGTTTTGACTTGACATGATCAGGGAGAGATTGTTCCTTCAGCCATGCATGTCTTCTAATAACAGGTCCTGTCACTACTGCCCTGCTAGAGGCTTCTAGGGAATCATATCCACATTGTAAGGAGTGCTTGGCCACTTGACAAGCAGAGTATAGTAATTCTGTCAACTCTTTTGTTCCAAAGTGTGTTGTTGATATTTTAACATATGGAACTGACAGTTGAGTGCTCTGATAGCTAAGTTTGCAGAGGTGTATACTTTCTTACTCCAAGCTCTGGAGCCTTTGTAAGAAAGGAAGAAGTTTCTTGGCAGAACTAGTCTTACCTTCTCTGGGTCCCTGTGTAATCACCTCAGGGTCTGCAGCAGAGTTCCTGTACAGGTATTTGTGAGAATCCGGTACTCTGTAGTACCTGTCAGATTTAGCTGGAGCAGGAGGCAGGGCATCAGGGGCTACACTGGATTCAAGGAAATCATCATCCACCACTTCTAGAATAGGTGGAATGGCCAGGGGTCTGTGCTGGGGCAGGTCCAGAAACCCTAAGTTGTTTCTTTGACTGTGGGTAGTCCTGAGATTCCCACTGAAAATGTTCCCTGAGGGAGTGAAGGGTTTCCCCGAAGGAGAGGTCCTCTGAGGGGAGGCAGAGGGGATGGATTCATCTGCATCTGAATCCTCAAACAGTTAAGGGCTGCTGTTCTTCTTCAAAGGCAGAATAATCAGATTCCTAGGACTCTTGGTCTGTCATAATTTCTGGAGAAGGAAGCTTTTTCCTTTTTGGAGTGGGGGCTTGAGTACCTCAGATAAGGGAGACGAGATCCTCTGGCATTTTAAACACTTGAGTTTGGGGTGTAGCAAGATGGCAGCTAGAAGCAGATTTCCTAGCAGTGGCCTGGCTTCGAGGCCTGAGAGAATCCATCGTTCTCTGATAAATGGTAGTTGGAACAGATGTCGGTTTATGCCTAGAATCGGTAGTGCAAACGGCCTCCTCGGAAGCTGGTGCCTGCATCACGGCTCCGCACCCAACCGAGGCAGAGACAGCCAAAGGCTCTGGAGATGAAGTGAATTTCTGCGGCATACTCAAAGGGTCTCGGCAGAGGCCTGCGTAGAAAGTGAGTCGGGCATCAGAGGCTGCAAAAGCACCTCACTGAATTCCAGAGAATTGATGACTTGCTTAGTGGTAGCGTCATCGGAAGGCTTAGCCTTGTGTGGCCTGTCTCTAGCTTTACTTTTTTTGGAATGTCGACGGATTTTTGGCTGATGGATGCCATATCAGAATTCAAAGATGGAATACGAAAATAATTGTCTACAAAAAGAGCTCTACTGTGAATGGTTCTCGCATTAAAAAGGGCACAGAACCAGCAATGAGGGATGTCGTGGTCTGGGCCTAAACAAGTGACGCAGTAAGAATGAAGTCTCAGTGTGGGATCTGCTTTCCACAGGCGAGACAAATGTTAACTTTTTCAGACATCTGTTAGAGTAAGAAAAATGTTTTCCCAAACCCGGTACTTGGCTTTAGACGTTTTCTGCTAAAATTCAACTTCTGGTACCGACCGCCACTCATGCGAACTGCTTCTAGTACGGGGTCCACGGCAAGAAAGACCGATGTAATAATGTTGGCTGCCTTGCTTTATAGTACTGATGACCTGACGTCAAACTACAGGCGACAGCAGCTGGCGCACAAAAACACTGACGTATGTATCAGGCTATGTTCTCTTTGTACGCGTTATGCAACAGAAAGGATGTCTTCCATTGCACTAATGCAGGGTTGGTGTATCTATTGACACAGGCTGTACCCATAGCCATGCCAACCTTCTGTAAGAACAACTCATTCTTGAACACAAAAACAGTATTCTCAAGTACAAGCTCAAGTAATGTACAGAGCAAATTCACTTTCTCATTCGTAAAACATCTCCTGTCATTTAAAAAAAGCTCCCCAATCATTGGGAATCACTGTAAATACCGATTCTATATCGCGCTTAACAAACAGATAATCTTGAGACAAAGTAGATGCTTTATCAAACAGTTTAGATAAAAAGGACTTAGTGTCTTTTTAGGACTGTGTCACATTCATCTAGAAGTGGATGTAAATTTTTTTCAACAAAAATTGACAGTGGCTCTGTGCTCCAACCCCTACCTGAAACAATGGGTCTCATGGGTGGGCACTCCAAGTTCTTACGTATTTTAGGAAGTCCATATATCGTAGGAATGAGGGGGTGTTCAACACTGAAATAATTAAACTCAGAAATTAAACCTGTTATGGGTAAGTCAAACAACAAAAAAAAAAAAAAGTTTTCCATGATTCCTGTGACAGTAGTTTTTGAAACATTTAAATAAGTCACTTCATCATATAATAACTTTCTCGTTTGTGTTAGATGCAAATCTCTGTCAAGTACCACAGTACTACCACCTTTATCTGCAGGTCTAACCTCAACTGAGTGCATGCTCTAACTCAAATAGAACAGCAGAATCCTCTGGTGACATATTAGGAAAAAGAGGCTTAGAGTGAGTATCAAACAAATCCCTAAACTGTTTCTCACAGAGAAATAAATGCTGATGTAATAACGTTGGCTGCCTTGCTTTATAGTACTGATGAAGTTTTTATGATATTATATATTCACAAATTTGTTTTATAAATATGTATTTTTAAGTAACATTCTAGAATAGGTTTCAATGAGAACGTTTTTTTCAAACAAACCATGTTTTAACATGTTTTTTTCTGAATGAGCAGTAGATGGTGGTATGGGTATATCTTTTACCTATATGTTTTTTAATATATTTATATTTATATATGTATTTTGTCTTATGAAATCAAATAATTTCAAATACTGTTTGAGGTTTCTGATACAATATCATTCAGTCATTACATTTTCATTTACAGTTTCTGCCGACTGGGAGCTTTATTGTACGTCTCTGGGCTTCGTTTTTCTTTTGTAATTCATGAGATTTGCATAAGACAACTGATTGGCTTTGCTTTCTTTTTAAACTCATGTACACCATTTGACTTGAATTGTGCTGTGACACTACCAGATCCATCAGAATGTGAGGAAGCTGGTGGTAATTGCCCCTGGCTAATTCCATTAAAAGGGAGAACCAACTTTGTCTGGGCCATAAGGGTTATAAATTCTTTCAAAATCTTAAGCAGTACTTTGGGCATCAGTGGAAAGGGTGCCCTCTATGCATGGCTGCAATGATGTCTCAAACAAAACTTTTCCAGCTCTGTTTTAAAAGAAGGTGAACAGTTGAAACATTTCGCAAACACTGTCCCTTCCACAGTGTTAGTTCATTTGAGAGTGAAGACAAATGAAGTC
Source organism: Protopterus annectens (assembly GCF_019279795.1). NCBI lineage: Eukaryota > Metazoa > Chordata > Ceratodontiformes > Protopteridae > Protopterus > Protopterus annectens. The sequence goes on along the minus strand of NC_056725.1, from coordinate 758,169,189 downwards.
TTTCATGGAGATTAATAATGAGAGACTGAATAATCAAGAGAATGCACTGAATAACAAAAATATAAAATGAACCAATTAGATCATTATACAAGACAATTAACCAATCAATGATCAATAATTATGAAGCAGACTCTTGTTTTTCAGTAATTTTCCACTACTCATACATCTTAATACATGCAGACTGTCACATACTCAATTCCTTCAAACACATGCTTTGGCTGTTCATATTCTACAGGGTCCATCCTGGATCTTGTCTGCCTGCCACTAGGTTTTGCACTGATGGGATGCAAGAGGTCTGATGCAACACAGAATGCTTTAAGGCTAGTTCCCAGGCCGTCAATACCAACCAGCAAAATGTGCTTCATCATAAGGACCCCACTAGCCTTGCACTTGAACACCCATTGGACACTGATGCCAATGCAAAATCTAACATATCCATATAGAGAGATCTGATCCTTGCACCACTATAACTCACATTTCACAAAATCCAGCATGGGTACCTGTAACTCCAATGGAAGCAGGTGCTGTTTTTGAATCTTTCTCATGTGGAGTCTGGCCAGTGGTGTCATGATCAGTGATGCCATGAGGTGCAAAATTTTGTGAAACTCCCTTGTGAAGGCAGCTTTTTAAAGACAGAAATCCCTGAAAATGTTATGAACAGTCAAGACTTTGTCTCTGATCAGAAAATCAGACAATTCTTTGTAGAGGTGAAAAATTTGAAATTCAACTTGAAATTGTGAGCAACTGGGATGCAATAACCATCCTTCAGATGTAATATCACAATGAAATAGTAGTCCAGAAGAAGGGGAAGGATGGTCTGCAAGGTGGGCATTTTGAATCTTGTTTACTTTCAGAGAGGTATTTAGGTATGACAAATCTAACATTTCGTCAGATGGAGGAGCAGGAATCCTTTGAAGGGAAGAGGGATTTTCTGTTAACTGTCAAGAGCATCCGCACTGAATTTTTGGCCAGGATCCTGGGGTTGAGGTGAGAATGTGGACAATAGCAGGACCAAACACAAATTCAGAACTTAAATTCACATTAGAATCAACTTTCTAAACTGTAAAAATTCTAAAGGCTAAATTACTAGACTGAGACCCCCCAGCAAGATTCTAACCACTTGCCAATTTTATCCATTGTTGTAGCTTTAGAAGAAGCCATGCCTCTTTTGTTAGAGTTTGCAGCTTGAGAAACTGCAGCTGGGTCAGCAGACAAAGGAGAAAAGAGAGCTGCAAGATCAGAGTACATCTTGCATTTCCCCAAAGTCTTTTTAGGAACTGGTTCACTAGCCAAAGGGGTTTTACATGCAGTTTTAAATACATCTTCTCTGGTCTGTAACAGAGGTGGAACACAAAAAACATTTGGAATGTCATCCTCAATAAGATCATAAAATCTGTCAATCTCTACCATGGCTCAAGATTACTTCCATTCAAATACATCTCTAAACCTAGCTAGCATCTGTGGAAAAAAAGGTTTACTAGATGCCAAAGTTCCATCCTTAATGGACGGAAACGGTTACTGTATATTTTTTTAATCTGTACCCCCTCCCCCATTAGGGATTCTTCTGCCCCTTGGGACTTTACTCTGGTGCTGCAGGCATTGACACAGGGCCCACTTTGAACCTGCAGCTACTTCCGACATGAAGTTTCTGTCCTGGAAAACAGCTCTCTTGGTGGCCGTCACTTCCACCAAGAGGATTTCTGAGCTTCAAGCTCTTTCTTCTAAGCCTCCTTACATATTATTCCTTAGGGATAGTGCACTTATACACAAATCCATCTTTTACGCCTAAAGTGTATACAGAAAGCAATATCAATCAGTCCATTCAACTTCCAGTATTCTTTCCCAATTTTTCAAACCAAGGGGAGTATGTTCTTCACCTTTTAGATGTTCACAGATGGCTCTATTTTTATTTACAGACCGAGCAACACAGAAGGTCTGTCCAGCTTTTTCTTCGAATAGACTTGTTCAAGTGGTAGTGAAAGTTACATTGGCAAAATGGATCTCTGATTGCATCTCTTTCATTTATTCCTCCAGAGGGTTGCAGTTACCTAAACCACCTAGGGCACATTCTACCAGGGTCATGGCTACTTCATCAGCTTTCTATGTCAGAACCACTAATTGATGAATTTGGGTGAATGGAGACAACATCAGATCACAGTAATATTTATCCACAGCTAGATCAACAAAGAATACTGACAAAATAAATAAAAATAGTCTGTAGAGCTTAGAGATGGATATCTTGAATTTAGAAGTAGCTAGGAACAACAAATGATGGCTCCCTTCAAGGATAACATTTCAGCCCTTACTTTACTCAGTGAGTATGAGCCTAGCCATGTATCCCAAATATCTGACAAATTCTGATATTCTTGATAAGTATAAGCATGGGCCTGGGAGATGAACCATTTATAGGATGTCTGTGTCCATTAGAGACATAGGTGCCAAACCTGGGATGAATTTCTGGTTTCCCATCCAATTGTCCAATTTGCACTTGAATTGGATTAGGGAGGAACTCTGCTTTACATGGACGGGGAGGCTGTTCCACAGATAGGGTAGTCTCTGGGATACATACCTATCTCTCCAGCAGGTCCTATTTATATCTCAGGCAAGGTTTAAGTCTTTAGAATGGGTAACTCTGCTGCTGTTTTTGTTTTGTGGATATGCCGAAAGCCCATCAGAGTGGGGGTATGACAATGTCCTGAATACCAGGCATAGATCTCCCCACAAAAGCCTATAGGAGACAGAATACAAGGATAGGGCCTTGAGGCGGTCTGCATAGGACATTTTACTTGCACCCTGTATTCTTTTAGTGAGGAACCAGTGTAGACGTTCCAACTGTTGGATATGACTGGTTAGGTGAATACCAAACAAAGGGGGCATTGTATTTAATGACAGGTTTGACGAATACCAAATCCAGTGGAACAATGACTTCCTTGGACTTGGATGCCATATCTTTGTTTCTAAGTTGCACAACTTAGAATGTGCTCCTCACCACTGTAGACACATGATGGTTGAAGGCTAGATCATTATCTATGTGTGACCCTAAGTCTCTGACTACTGGGTCAACTCTAAGGGGTGTGTTGTCAATATGATAGTTACCAGGGATGGATGACTCCCCAAAATATACCATTATGTATTTCTTGGCATTTAGTTTTAGTCCATGAATCTGACACCAGTTTGTCTGTGTCAGCCTCTCCTGGAGAACATTTGTGTCAGTGTGAGTTTTAATGACAGCTGCTAATTTGCAGTCTGCAAATTTAGTCAGCCAGTGACCACTGACATTGGCTTTAACTTCTGAGAAGTAAATGCCAAAAAGGAGCAGTCCAAGGACTGAACTCTGAGGGATTCCACTTGTGACTGGCCTCTTTGTAGAAGTGAACTCCCCAATTCTAACCTCCTGGGTCCTGTCTGTGAGCCAGCTGGCTATCCACTGGGTGACCGGTTTATACCAAACCTCTTGAGTTTGTCAACAATGCTTGAGTGGGGTATTGTGTCAAATGCTGTGGCCAGGTCAAGGTAAGCAGTGTGAGCCATTTTGCCCTCATCCATTGCTTTGGTGACCTTCTCAAAGAAGTCTACCAGGTTGAGGAGGCATGATATGCCCTTGACAAAACCAAACTGGGTTGGGTCCAAAGTCTAGAGGTTTACTACATCTCTGTTGATCACCTCCATGATAATTCTTTCCATGGCGTTACATACAAGACTAGTGAGACTTATGGGTCTGTAGTTTCCAAGGTCTGTAGATGGCCCACCTTTGTGCAGAGGGATGACTGTTGCTCTTCTCCATTCATGAGCCACGTAGCCTGTTTGGAAGTTACAGTTAAACAGTAATTCCAGAGACCCTGATACGTCATGTTTCATGTTATTTAGAAGGCATCCCGGGATATTATCTGGGCCCACTGATGCAGTGTTCTTGGTCTTAAGAGAGAGCATTAAGGACCTGTTCCCTAGTGACAGAAGGAGGAGTTAAATTTGATATTTACTGAGGGAAGGTTGAGGGGGAGAGAGGGGTAAAGTTGGAGCTGAATTTTTCAGCCAGGAGGTTTGCTGTATCTTCTGGTTCAGTACAGGTGGCGCCATTTACAATGAGCTCTGCACACAATTATATATCACCTTTGAGGTTGTGGACATAGCTAAAGAAAGCTTTGTGGTCATCCTTGGCCTGGAAGGCCAAACCTATCTCAAATTTGGCTTTGGTAGACTATTTGTCCTCTGAGTTGTTTGTTTAGTTTGATGAGAGTATCTTTATCCTACTGTTTGCTGCACCTCCTAATTTTTGCCATGATTTACCTCCTCTTCTGTTATACAGCCTATTCATTTTGTGATCCCACCAGGGTGGCTTGTTTTTTTCCCTTCCTTGAGAATTCTGAGAACACTGAATATCCTCTTAAAAAGATAGCACACATTCACTATGAATTACACAAGAGACATAAATGAAAGATTGTATCATCATCAAAATCCTTAGAGAGCAACAGGGATGATGGGGTTGGGTAGAGTCTACTAGAAGAGCCCAGGTCTCAGTCACTTGACAACCACAATACTGTAGGCATGACCTCTTACATATTTGTTGCTCACATGTCTGAGTGAGAGACAGCAGCTGTGGGGAGTGTGTAGTTCCACATACTCTCACCCAAATATGTATTAGAATTTGGGCAAGATTAGTGCATCAGCCATGGGCTAGGGGTTGTAGTATAGGTTAGTGCCTTATGCTGTGATTTTGAAGGGGATTAAGGTTTGGGGAGGATCTTTAGGTTTATGGGGTGTGAGGGGAAAAAAACTCTGTTGGTTATCTGGTAGGGTTAGGAAGCAATCGGGGTCTTTAGATCTAGGGAGTAGGAAAAAGTTAAAAACAGGAAGTACTTGGGAACTTTAAGTTTAGGGAATGACTGAGGACTTTTGGGTAATGGAGGGTAGTGCTATGGTTAAAGTTAGTGACCGGGTGTGAGTTTTAGGGTTAGAGTTAGGGTTCTGGTAGGGCTATTTAGTTCATTAGGCTTGAGTACTCTTTCGGAGGGCTAGGTAATTCACTAGGCTATGACTAGTTTGAGTTAGGGTACTTGTTAATTACAGCAGGTGGCAAGTGAGTAAGTGTGGGGCAAGGTACTAGCATAAGAGTACTTGTAGTAGTCCTAGTTGAGAAGTCATCAGTCTCAGCTCACAGCAATTTTGAAGATTTTCTTTTTACCTATATACAAATGTGCACAATGCACATACCAAAGTAGTAGGATATGTTCTGTATGTAACCATTTGAAATGCATGGACCCACTAGACAAAGTCCCAAAACATGGAGACTAAATGGCCAAAAAAACAGACAGACTTTTAGCAAAAAACAAGATGGCCATGTCTCAGAATATTCTTTTTGCTCAGAGGTATAGTGATCTTGGAGTGGATTTTATATGCGTCCCTATGAGAAGCTTGAGATTTCAGAAACTTGAAATTCATATTGATGAGACAATATGATCTAGTTTCTAGTGGTTGAATGGTGGTCATGTACCAAGCGGATTATGAGGAATCTATGAAAATATTACTATCCAATGATTATGAATATTTATTAGTCTCTTCCCTAGAAGTATCTAGAAGGTTTAAAAAGGTGTACTGGTTATTATATGAATTTTTGATGGCAGGACTAAACTTTAGCTGTTTATAATTTTATGAAAGTGCATCATCCTGTTTTGGGTACCCTTTTTGGGATACCTAAAGTGCACAAAGACCCCATTCTTCCACCCTTCTGACTGACGGTGTCGGTCCCAAATTACACTACTGAAGGGTTCTACCTGTTTTTAGATTATAATTTGAACCCTGTTGTTCAGAGAATGAAATCTTAAAAGATTCCTGGGACTTTTTACAGAAGTTAAGGGCTTTCAAAGACATTTATTCATTTCAAGCCAATTACAATTTGAATTTTACAGTAGATATTTGTTCTCTTTTTACCTGCGTACCTCATGATGTTGGTGTCGATTTTGTACAAAATTACTTTAAGTTAGAGAGTTTTACCAGTGATGAAATTTATTTGGTTTGCAGCCTTTCAGACATTATGCTGAGCAACAACTATTTTTTCGTTAGATAAGAGTATTTATAGACAAAGTCACAACCCCAGCATCTGCAAATGTAGTGCTGCGGTGGTGAGAACATGTTGTCTTGACCCCTCTGATCAACCAGTTTAATATAGCATTTTACTGTAGATTATATGATCTTTATTATAGAAAGTAATAGACAAAGTAGTTACCTTCTTGGAGTTTACTTTGGGAAAACAGGTAGCAGAGTAAATTTTCTTGATGTAAATATTTCTTGGAATGATGAAGAGAAAAATGTGAAAGTGAAATACACAGAAAACCAACTTTTTCCAATTACCATCTCCATTCTCGTAGTAACCACCACCATTTCATGAACAAGAATATTCCAAAAGGTCAATTTATTAGGGCCTCTAGGATGACCACTAGGGACTCAAGTCTGACGAACAGGTAATTTTTTTAATATCTATGTTTATACAAAGAGGGTATAGAGAAGACGTCTGAATTAAAACAGCACAGGAAATTAAATCAAGGAGAAATACAGATTTTCTTCCTATTCTTGTTAGACCTTTGAGTAATAAGAATGGTCAACTTAAGAACACAGAACATGTTGTGGCTTGCTGACTTGATAGGACCGTGGATAATATTGAGATTAGTTCTACTATAAGGAGGAACTTGGAAAATAACAGACGGAAATGCTGATTTAATTAAAGTGCTTGGTGCTTCCCCCAAGTTTGTTTATATGAACAGTTACAATATTATGAAATTGTTGCAGAGATACCAGTAGAGTTTTTTTTCCCAAAAAGTGGCATCCAAAAGAACTAAAGGAATGTACAAGTGTGGATACTGTTCTACTTGTAGGTACTTCCTAGAAGCACCTTTTGACTTTAAAACACTTGGAAATGACTTTACCTATCCCTGAAGTTTTTAATTGCAAAACCGAGGGAATAGTTTATATTGTGGTGTGTTCTGAATGTGGCTGTTATTATACTGGGATGACTGAAAGAAGTTTACAGAAAAGAGTTAAACATATCTATTCAATAATGAAAAAAGGCAGCAACAATGTCTTATATAAACATAAATTGTAGTTATAAAAATATTTTATTTGCAATATTAGAGCTGGTCCCGAAAGATTTGAGAGGAGGGGATTATAGGAATAAAACAGAACAGAGGGAGACTATGGAAAATAAAAATGGGAGCCGACACCTTCCCAGAATTAAATGATTTTATTATCAAATGTTTCCTTAAAAATAAAAGATTAAAAGTACAAAATTAAGTATAGTGGTTTTTTTAAGCTTATATTTAAACTATATTGTAGACAGAAAGTAGTGGCACTTCAAATGCTTTATTGTCATTTGAATTGAATAGGTTTTAATGTACAAAAGTAGTGTGTTCATGTATCAGTTGCTTCTCAGGAAGTCTGTATTTGACGAAAGTAAATAAACATTTTTTACAATAGCTGGATTTGTCCATTTTTTTTTTGGATTTTTCTGAGCTTGTCTTGCTGGATTTGTGAGTTTTACTAGTTTCCAAAAACAGGAAGCTTTTGAATGGAGATCGCAGTACAGTGCAGATTGGGGAATTTACCCTTTCCCCCACTTTAGTGCAATTTCAGAGCTGGTATATAACATGCAGGGGGTGTGGAGAGTGGCAGGGGCACTCCCCCCCGCAAAAGCGTTGGAAAAAAGGTAGATTTTTTTATGTTGTTTGATGTTCAAGTTTTCGGAAACGCAACCATATTGTCTCAACAATATGAATTTTGAGTTTCTGAAAACTTGAGCTTCTGATTATATATATATATATATATATATATATATAAATACACACACACACACATTCGGAGGGTGGGGGAGGCTTGCCTCCAGGCCAAAAAAAAAAAGATTAAAAGGAAAACAGTGATGTTCAACATTGCTGCTCTTCTGAATTTTCAAGTTTTTTTTGGTCTGCTGGCACTCTGCATTATAAGTGGCGACACTGCAATATGGAATCTGTTCTCTATGCATGCGCCACCAGGAATACCCTTGTGCATCTTCCATTTCCTGAGGGGTAGTACAGCTATATAACTTCCTATTCTCTCACCTTCTTACAGTTAAGCGAGTTAGCAACTGCTACTTAATTTCATACACCCCATCAACTCTTCCAGCACCCTCATTTAAATTTTCAAACAGGCATCAAAAAAACCACGGAGCAAAATCCCAATGCCTGAACAGTTAGCTAATTACCTTCAGTATATACTTGCTCTCTAGCCCTGCAGACTACCTGGAAAAACTGCTGAAATAAGTAGAGTTGCAAAGTAGGTGGGTAAAACCAGCAGTGAAAGAAAGTACTAACAAACACTGCTCATGCAGATTAAAAAAAAAAAAAATAACTATCATCATTTTGGCTCACGTTTTGGTAGATAAGACACTTCGGACTTCATATAAAATATTCTGGCACTGAACATGTTTACATGCATACCTCAACTGCAGAGTTTTAATTCATCAAGTCTACAGAAGCAAAACAAAGCCTCTCTTGTCCTTCACTGGCTGCAAAAGTTATAAAGCAACAGTCAAATTATGCAAAAATAAAAGCAAATGGTATAGCATGTTTTGATGCTGATCTCATAACCAAATGGGCATATACCACTGAAGGAAGAAACTAACAAACTATAAGAAAGGGTATGCTAAGTTTACAAGAGCACCAGTTCCAAATGTGAGATTCATGAGGAAAATGTCCTCAAACATATTATGCAAAATACTGAAGCAAATTTTCATTACACTCACCTCCCATGCTATGTGCCACCCAAACCAAAGGTCTGTCACCAATACCTGCAGCCTTCAGTTTATGTAAAAGCTCCCGACTTCTGTACACCATAGACTTTCTGGGGAAATAAAAACATTTTTAATTATTAGGCAAGCAATCAGCAAGATGCAATACCTTCCAATTGCTTCCTTATTCTGCTGTGCTGTATGACAAAACCCATACACATGAACATTTCTGAGAGCTTTTTTATATACTGGAATTGAATTATGAGCAAAGATTTACCAGAAAATGTACTTAAAAGGTTGAATGTTTATGTTTAGATCTGTCTGGCTAAATAATTCAGCAAGTAGCTAACAAAATGTTAATATATTATCTGGAAGGCTGTGGTCCTCTGACAGGCTGAAAAAGTAAAACAAGTAACAATCACAGTAACAAGGACTGGACACTGCTTCCAAAATACAAATACCTAACGGTAAGATTCAAAGATGGTAGACATTGCACAAGTCTGGTACTCAGGTCTCTTGCCCACACATTCTGGCACACAAAAATATGGTACTAAGTCTAGTACTAAGTATGTGAGTGAGTTGCACTGACCATCCACTCCTTAATGCAAAAGTGGGACAAGGCTTGGAAACTTTGGTCCAAAATCAAACTTTCCTCCCACCTCCAACAGTAAAAAGAACTTTGCAACCTCACTAAGAAATCCATCTATAAAGACAAAAAAAAACCTTCTATAACAACCCTCCAACCACACAATAAGCCAACCCAAAGGAGTTCTGGCATGCCATCAACCAAATTCTTCATCCAGGCAATCCTTTGTCACTCCCCAACCATGCCCCAATAAACACCCCCGCCCCTAGAAACTGCTACCAACTTCAACACTTATTTCATCGACACTATCAGCAAATTAACTATCCAAACCAGTTTCCATCCAACCCAAATGGTAACCCCCCAAGCAACCCTCCTACACCCACTAACCCTTCTCTGGCCTTTTCGTTTAAAATTGTATCTACTAACTACATAAAATCCATGCTTCTAAAGCTTAAACCTTGCTTCCCTTCCACTGACTGTCTAAACACCACTCTTTCTCCAGAAAGCAGCCAGCTCTCTTGCCCTCCTCATCTCTGTATTCATTAACAGTTCCATTACTGAATCTAAAGTATCTGCAATCTGGAAACAATTCTATACCTTACCCATTCACAAGGGAGGCAACTCCTCTGAACTTTCCAACTTCAGGCCAATTGCAATTCTAACCCCTCTTTCTACAACTCTGGAGAAATGTGCACACATACAAATCCTTCACTTCCTCTTACTCTGACTCAGCATGGTTTTTGCCCTAAACATAGCACCTCCACTGCCCTCATTTCTTTCATAAACACCATATCCCAAGATAGAGACCAAAACAAACTGGTCTCATGCCTCTTTCTTGATCTCTCCAAGGCTTTCGACACATTCTCCCCACCCCCCCTTCTCTTAAATTTTCTGAACTTAACCTGTCCACCTCCACTACTTCCTGGTTCACTAGTTGCCTCGGTGACATACTTCAGTCTATTAAATGGCTTTCTGCAATCTCTCCTGCTCTACAAGTAAAAATTGGTGTTTCTCAAAGATCAATCCTTGGCCAATTAATGTTTAACATCTTTACAAATCTATTGTCTACATCCTGCCCACAGTCATCACTCATCCAATGCGCAGATGACTCCACAGTTATCACCATAGCAGACACCCTCTCTTACTTAAATTCAAGGACACAGAAACCCTTCTTATCCATTGAAAACTGGCTCACCAAGAACCAGGTAAATACTAAACCCAAAAAAAAGACTTAACTCCTGCTTTTCATCCTCAAAACTATGAATCATTTTAAATCCTCCTTCTCAATCTCATGTAACAATAACACACCTATCAATTTGACCTGCACGTTCTCAACAACATTATGAAAACCCACCAAAAGCTCGGACTCCTCTACAGGAACAAAAAAATTGTTATCCCATAAAGCCAGAATCACCATGTCCCATGCCTACCTTCTCCACAGCCTACTTTACGGCTCACAAATCCTCACCAACCTTTAAACCACTCTCCTAACAAAACTACAATCCACCTAAAACAAAGTTGCTAAATTTGCTGCTGACCACTCCTACAACTCACACCACTGTCCAGCTCTTAAAAAGTTAAACTGCCTAGAGCTTCCTCACCAATTATTTCTCTCTCAGCTTCAAATAATACATTCTATTTTGTATCTGCCCTCCTATCCCACCATTGCCTCTTGTCTCCTCCTACTCCCCACCAAGGTCCCTTCGTAGCTCTGAACAAAGCCTTCTTTCCATCTACAAGCCTAAAACTAAAATAGGACAAAACCTTTACAGCTACTCCCCAGCCCAGTTTTGGAATAAACTTTCACTGGATATTCGAAATATCAATCACAGACATCAATTCAAAATTGCTACTAAAAACCTGCTAAACAATACATGGATCTGTCATTGTAACTACCCTTCTTGAAAGACGTGTCCCTACTATACCCATCTTTCTCACCTTACCCCAATCTATCTTTGCTCTTAAAATGTACACTGACTTAGACTTCTCTAAGTTAAGATTAATACTCTACCAGTATGACTGTTAATACATCCATTACAGTGACTGTACTTGAGTCCTACTGATGTAACCTTGATACTAACCCTCTGAAGTGATTGTGCAGATTGATGTTATTGATGTTAGAATGTAATTACTCTCTGATCTTTAATCATGTACTTATCTTTATTCATTTCTGTTATTACTCTGTATCTGAGTTTTTATTATTATACATGGCATACTTAAATGTGGAGCTTTTCTCCCTGGATCTCCGCTGAAAAAGGGCTCCGGCTCAGTTGGACTAACCCGGTCAACAAATGTCAAATAAATAAAGTGATGCATACAGGATTCTGAGACAATATACCTAAAGAAAGTGAGAGATTCAGAACCTCCCTCAGTACTGCAACACAGAGGACATTCCGCCTGTGGTTTTGATATACGTATGATTCAGAATCTCCCTTCTGTCAGTAGAGCTAATGTGCTGTATAGAGACAAGTGTGCATTACAAAGCCACATGGCAAGGATAAGCATACATGGAATGTTGTGTGTACTGTGCACAGCAGGGTAGCACTGCACATCCTGAAAATGAAGATGATGCAGGAAGTTCCAGACACAAGGTTACATTATTTAAAGCATGGAATGCATCACAGTCTGTGTTATTAGTGCAGAAGATAATTGAGGATCGTATTATTTAAAAGGTGTATAGCACTCCAAAGCTGAAATACATTAAGTGGTACAGAGCATCTCAAGCTGGATTGCATTATTTAAAGGGTGCACAGCATTCACAGTGTGGATCACATGCACCCATTAATAAGCAACATAATTCAGAAAGAAATATAATTTTATTATGCTCATAACCCATGTCTCACTCAGTCTTTTTACTCTGATGTCATACAGAATTCTGTCAAGCTGCCAGGATAGAACGGTTTATAAGTATGGTCCAGTGGTGCCTGAGGGAGTAACTAGGATGCTATTTGTGTTCTAACAGTAGGAGGAAAGTACAGTTGTGTACACTTATCATAAATGTAGATGTTAGAGTGTATTCACTGTTGCAGTCATCACCTGTGGGTTATCCCTGCTGTGGTAGCCCTTGGTTGGCCCGAATACCAAAGTCAAGTATTTTTGCATCGGCTGCAGTCGCCTGTAGTCTGACATCAGATCATCAGTGCTATAAAACAAGGCAGCTGACGTCATTACATCAGTTTTTCTTGCCCTAACCCATAAGAGGCACAAGGAAATAAGGTAAAGAGGTCCTAGTGGCTAAAAGCCACCATGGGAAGCTTATGTCCCCCTATAGGAAGAGGATATAAGGGTAATAGAGGGAGGGAAACCAGGACTGCAACAGTGAATACACTTGAACATCTACATTTATGGTCAAGTCTACACAAATGTACTATGTTCTTTGTGTTTCACTGTTGCAGTCAATGCCACTGGGAGGATTCCCAAAACTGAGGAGAGGGGTGGAAGGATATGTTAGAGCCCAAGGCATGGGTCAGCAAGCCCTGCAGAACTGCAGAGGCAAACCCTGCCCTAGACTTAGAAAAAAGAGGTAGGTGGTAATGCTTTGTAAAGGTATGGACAGAGGTCCAGGTGGCAGCTTCCAAGATGTCCCTGGTGGGGACTCCTCTGAGGAAGGCTGTGGAAATGGAGGTTGCCCTAGTGGAATGGGTAAGAATAGACTTTGGGGGGACTCCCATGTACTCTGTAGCAGAAATGGATACGGAGTGATATCCATTTGGAAATGGTTTGCTTGGAAATGGGCTTCCCCCCTGTCCCTAGGGAAAAGCAGCTGGTCTGAAGGGTTTAGTACGGTCCAGACAGTATCTGAGTTGTCTGTGTATGTCTAGCAAGTGCAGAATTCTTTCCCCCTTGTTTTGAGGGTTGGGAAAGAAGGTGGGTAGGATTATGGCCTGGTTGAGGGTCACATCACATACCACCTTGGGCATAAAGGAGGGGTTAGTCCTCAGGAAGACTCCATCTGCATGGAAAATGATGAAGGGCGCAACAGCCATGAGTGCCTGAAGTTCTGAGACTCTTCTGGCTGAGGTGATAGCTAGTAGGAAGGCAGTCTTCCAGGAGAGGTATTTCAATTCTGTTGAAGCAGCAGGTTCGAAAGGAGGTAAGGTTAGTTTTTCTAAAACTAAATTCAGGTCCCAGGCTGGCGTGGGAGGCCTTCTGGGAGATTTGATATTAGAAGCCCATCTGAGTAATTGTTTAATCAAAGGATGAGAGAAGAGGGGTAGGTCTGAATCATAATGGGCTGAAATGGCTGAGGCATGGATTTTAATAGAAGAGAAGGAGAGGCTACTTTTGAGTAACTCGGCCAAGTATTCCAAGATAAGAGGGATGGGAAGGATGTGAGGTACTGGCTCCAAGAGCAGAAACTTTTCCATTTCCTTGCGTAAGACTTTCTGGTGCTGGGCCTTCTGGCTTCTGTGATAATGCCTAGGACCTGTTTACTTAGAGGGACTCCTTGCTAGATTTTAAAGTACAAGCCATGCTGAAAGATTGTGAGTCTGCAAGTCTGGGTGCAGTACCCCCCCCCCCCCCACCTGGGTCAAGAGGTCTGAGATCAGGGGAAGCTGCTTGGGGGGATGTAAGGTCAGGCTGCGCAGTAAGGGATACCAATGCTGTCTAGGCCAATCTGGAGCAATGAGGATGGCCTTTGGTCTCTCCTCCCTTATTTTGATCAGTACCTTAGGAATAAGAAGCAGAGGAGGGAACGCGTACACAAAGAGGGCATTCCAGGGGAAGGTCAAGGCATCCACCTTCCATGCTAGGAGGTGATACACCCTGGTACACAACTTTTGCAGCTGGTGGTTGAGGGGTGAAGAAAAGAGATCCACCTCCGGAGTCCCCATTCCTGAGTGATTTGCAGAAATATTTCCCTGTGGAGCTGCCATTCGTGGGGGTCCAGCAAGTTTCTGCCTAGGTGGACTACCAGGGTGCTGTTGACCCCTGGTAGGTATTGGGTAATTAGGTGCAGACCCATGGAAGCGGCTGTCAGCCAGTGGCTCATGGCTAGTCTGCACAGAGGGTAAGATTGGGCCCCCTCCCCCCCGTTAGTTGATATACCACATTACTGTGGTGTTGTCTGTTTTTATAAGGAGAACCCCTGGTCTGAGATGGGATTTTTAAGGATGTCAGAGCCTTTTGTACTGCCATCATTTCTTTCAGACTGATATGTAAGGGAAGGTGCTGGGCATCCCATAGACCTTGGGTGCACCTCCCTGCTAGGTGAGCACCCCAAGCAACATCTTTGGCATCGGTGGTGATGGTCTGGCCTTTAGGGCAGAGGATGAAGGGAAAACCCTTGTTCTTGGCACAATCATCTGCCCACCAGAGAAGCTCGGCCCTTATACATGGGATTATAGGGAAAGAGGTCTCTAGAGGATGAGAGTGTTAACACCAAAGGTTCTTTAGATACCACTGAAGTTTTTTCATCTGAAGCCTGGCCAGAGGAATTAGAAGGATGCAAGATGCCATGTACCCCAGGGCTTGCAAGAAGTTCCTCACAGTAAGGTAGCTTCTGGAAGCCGGCTGGGTAAAGTAGAGAGGCAGGAAGCCCATTTGGGATGCTATGACTAGCACAGCTCCCAAATAAATGATCTTCCTGGTGGGAGTTTGCTTTGATTTCTTCTCGTTGATGGTGAACCCTAGGGAATTTAGGAGGGATTTGACAAAGAGAAGGTCCTGGAGCAGCTATTCTTTGCACTCTGCCTGAATGAGGCAGTCATCCAGGTAAGGGTAAATCTGTATATTTCTCTGTCTGCAAAATGCTATGGCCGGGGCTAAGCATTTGGTGAATACTCTGGGTCCAGTAGATAAGCCAAAGGGCAGCGCAGAGAACTGAAAATATTGTAATCCTGCTCTGAAGCGCAGGAATTTCCTGCAGGATTCCCTTATGGGGATGTGGAGGTAGGCATCTTTTATGTCTAGGGTCACTAGCCAGGCATTTTTGGTCAGCATAGACAGCGGCTGCTGCAAAGTTAGCATTTTGAATCTGGGGACCACCAGGGAGGTGATGAGAATGAATAGATCCAGGATGGGGCGCCAAGTGCCCTCTTTTCTGGGAACAAGGAAAAGTCTGGAATAAAAGCCTTTGCCTGTTTGATCTGAGGGGACAGGTTCCACTGCCCCCTGGGATATGAGAGTTTGGACCTGTTTCAATGCCTCTGCCCACTGATTTGGAGGTAAGTGTGGGTACCCTCTTGGAATTGGGAGTTTGCTGAAGGAGAATTTGTATCCCTGGAAAATGATCTTTAAGACCCATTGGTCCTTTGTTACAAAAAGCCAATTTTCTTTGAATAGGGAGAGCCTTCCTCCTAGCTTTTGGTGAGTGAAGGGAGGGCAGAGGGGTGTCATTGGAAGTTTTTGCCATAGAAGGGTGGCTTAGAACTCCCTACCTTTGGGGCAGAAGTGGTCCACTGTTTGCTTCTCTGCTGGCCCTGGGATAGGGGCCTAGACAGTCTGTCCCTGCAGGGCTTACCTTGGCCCTGTCTGCTAGGTGCAGGGAAGGACCAGTGCTTAGAGGGAAAGTTCCTGCTGAACCTTGGAGGTTGAACCTGAAAGAAATCTAACTGTTTGCATATATTTTGCTTTGTCTTCCATCTTTTTAAGCACCTCTTCTGCTTTTACTCCAGACAAGCCCTCCTTATTCAGGGGTGCATCAATAAGTTTAGACTTGACATGACCAGGGAGAGGTTGTTCCTTCAGCCATGCATGTCTCCTAATGACAGATCCTGACACTGCTGCCCTGATAGAGGCTTCTAGGGCGTCATATCCACAGTGCAATGAGTGTTTAGCCAGTTGACAAGCAGAGTGCAGTAAATCTGCTAACTCTTGAATTGGTACAGTCAGGAAAGGTGGAAATCTTTTGTCCTAATTGTTCCAAAGTGTGTTGCTGATATTTTAACATATGGAACTGACAACCGAGGGCTTTGATAGCTAAGGTTGCAGAGGTGTATACTTTTTTACCCCATCTGTTCAGAGCTCAGGAATCCTTGTCAGAAGGAATAGGATTCTTGGCAGAACTAGTCTTAGCTCCTTTAGGTCCCTGTGTAATGAACTCTGGGTCTGCAGCAGGATTTCTGTACAGGTATTTGTGAAAATCCGGTACTCTGTAGTACCTGTCAGGCGTACTGGGAGCAGGTGGGAGGGCGTCAGGTGCCAAGCTGCATTCATGGAAAACATCATCCACCACTTCTAAAATAGGTGGGGGGGTGGCCAGGGGTCTGTCCTGGGGCAGGTCCAGAAACTCTCTAAGCCTTTTCCTAGACTGGGGGAAGTCCTGAGATTCCCATTGGAAATGTTACCTGAGGGTGTGAAGGGTTTCCCCAAAGGAAAGGTCCTCCGGAGGGGAGGCAGAAGGGATGGATTCCTTTGCACCTGAATCCTCATAAGCAGTCAGAGGTTGCTGTTCCTCTTCAAAATTTGAAGTCAGATTCCTCAGAATCCTGTTCTGTCAATTTCTGGAGAAGAGTTTCTTTTCCTTTTAGAAGTTGTGGCCTGACTACCCTGGATAAGGGAGATGAGATACTCTGCCATTTTAAGAATTTGTGCTTGGGGTGGTAGAGCAGGAGCAAGATGGTGGCTAGAAGCAGATTTTCTAGGAGTGGTCTGGTTTCTAGGCCTGAGAGAATCCGTCGGTCTGACAGAAACGGTAGTCGCATGAGAAGACATCATTTTTTTGTTTAGATTCGGTAGTACGAAAGGCCACCTTGGAAGCTGGTGCCAGCGTAGTGACTCCGGACCCAACCAAGGCAGAGACAGCCACAGGCTCGGAGGACTAAGAAGATTTCTGCGACATACCAGACTCCGAAAGAGTCTCGGTAGAGGCCTGCATAGATATCAAATCGGGCATCAGGGGCTGCAAAAGCGCCTCACTGAATTCTGGAGAACTGATGACCTGCTTAGAGGTAGAGTCGTCGGAAGGCTTAGCCTTGTGTGGTCTGTCTCTATCTTTATCTCTGCATTTTTTCAAAATGTCCACAGATTGTTGATTGATGGATGCCATATCTGAATGTGAAGATGGAACACAAAAATAAATGTCTACAATAAGAGCTATACGGCAAATGGTTCTCGCATTAAAGAGGGCACAGAACCGGCAACAGGGGACGTCGTGGTCTGGGCCTAAACAAGTGACGAAGTAAGAATGGAAGTCTCGGTGTGGGATCTGCTTTCAACAGGCGAGACAATTGTTAACTTTCAGACATTGGTTAGTGCAAGAAAATAGGGTCACCAATGGGGTACTTGGCTTTAGACGTTTTCAGCTGAAATTCAAACTCTGGTAGGGACCGACCGGCACTCGTGCGAACTGCTTCTACTACGGGCTCCATGGCAAGAAAGACTGATTGTAATGTCGGCTGCCTTGCTTTATAGCACTGATGACCTGATGTCAGACTACAGGTGACTGCAGCCGATGCAAAAAAAAACACTAACTCTGGTATTTGGGTCGGCCGAGGGCTAGCACAGCAGGGATAACCCACAAGTGACAACTGCAACAGTGAAGCACAAAGAACAGCTATATATACTGGGGACATAATATTCTGGGTGCATTGCACGGTATTAGCCTGTATGTTGCGTGCCTTTGTGCACTGTTCTGCCCTGTGCAGTACGCAGCACTTCATGGACCATGCATGCAGACAAGTGTGAGTATGTATTAAGGCAGATCAGGACATACAGGCACTTACAAGACAAGACATAAAATGTATATTAAACTTGTTACTCTATCATATAAAGGTACTGGCAGGGAGTTGTTACTCTAAAAAAGCTGTTGTCACTGCTGGCTGCTTTGGTCATACACAAATTAAAGAATGGGTATAGTTTACGATAACAAGGTGACCAAGTTACTGTTAGGCTGACTATAGGCCTAAGAGATCATAAGTAAGAGGGGACAAGGACCACAGCTGCTACAAGATACAGGCCAAAAATAAGTTATTCAGTTCCTACTAATCATGTGGTCAAGGGGACCATAGGGAAGTTCAGCCCTATCACCCAGTACTGGTGGGGGACTAACAATATCCCCCAATTAAGATGAATTTGCCCCAGTACCCAAAATGGAAATTTATGATCACACATTCACTTTTCCAGAGTTTTTTTTTTTTTTTTTTTTTTAAACAGCTAAGAAGTACTGCGCTTGATATGTAATGATAGTGTGTTTCAGGCTGGGGGATACTTTCAGTTAGGTAACTACGACACCATCTAGTACTGTTGAAGTGGTGGTACAGATTTAGGCCTCAAGAGTGGGTGGTTTGATTCAAGTGAAGAAGTTCAAAGAGGTCTGATTCATTCATAACATGGAAGGCTAAGCAGAGACCACACCTCACTCCTCAGCAGGGATTGAGACTTGAGATATTTTTGGCAGGGAAACACTGAGTTCTCTAAGTGGGTTTAGGTGCTTATCAAGGTACATGCTAAAGGAAGCAGTATATTCAACAGAAAGCCTAATAAGGGGGGAAAAGTAGGACTACACTTTCTCTGAATCTTAAGATACTTACCAAAGGAGACATTGTGCAAGGTACAAGGAATTTCTAACCATAACAGAGACATGGTGGTCAAAGGACAATCTTATCAACTTAGGTAGCCAAGTCACTGATGACTGTTTCAGACGTACGTGGAATGTTATCTGGATGGTAAACAATAATTATGTTACATTTTCCTAAGGAAACTATGCTGCATTTTCTGGCACCAACAGTAAACCCATTTTGTTTGGTCTAGACCTTGCTGAAGAATCTGAGTATCAGAATGACATTTAGTAACAGCTCTCAATTTGCAATCACCATCAAATTAGCTATAGTCTGTTGATACCAGCTCACATGCCAAACAAGTATATAACAAATGGAAGACAGCCCAGTACAGAGCTCTGTGGGAGAACACTGATGAAAATTTTCTGTCAAGAGCAAACACCACCAACTTTAACATTACGGATGTGATCAGATAATCTACCTATTCCGCAAAATATGCATAGGTTAATGCTGAGTTGGAAGATTATCATTAATCTCAACATGGGGACAGTGTCGAAGGCTTTGGCATGGTCTAGGTAGGCAGCATGGACAGTATGCCCCTTATCCATGCCTTCAAGAACCCTTTCAAAGGAGTCAACCGGGATGAGCAGGCATGATTTGTCTTTTAAAAAGCCAAGTAAACTGGTATGCATCCTGGCATATGAAGTGACCTTTATCACTGTTAATCAGCTCAGCTACAATACGTTCCATAGCCTTGCAAACAATACTAATAAGACAAAGGCTTGCAATTTTCAGGTACATTAGTGGGACCATCTTTATGCAAAAGCATCATAAACAACTGTTGTCTATACTGTGGGGGTGTAACAAGTGATAAGGGGTTTTGCTAAATAGGATATTTTCAGGACATTTGAAAATAGCATGCTTAATTTTGCAACGTGCCAAAACAACTAGTCCAAAGTGATTTCAGGAAGGGAGGGGTGAGGGAGAATGGTGGGGTGGGGGGTGAAGTTGGAAGAGAATTTATCTGCAAGAATATTAGCAATTTTCTCAGGGTCAGAGAAAGAGGTACTAACAAAGATGAGCTCAGTAAGTACAGAATTATCAATTACTTCTAAACTTACTAATGCAATTGAACAAGGCCTTACGGTTGTATTTTAAATTAGTTGCAACTCAAATTTCACAGTTACCCATATATTTCCTTATAGTGCATATGAGGGGCTTTAAAATCCTTTTTCTTACAACAAACTGGACATGTACAGATAGCAAGGATCTAGCCCTTTTCTTTTTGTTATAAAGTTTGTTGTTGTGGTAGTTTAGTTTTAAACTTACTGTTACACTTGTATGGACTGATACAGATGCCTCAATACAACTATCCTGGAAGTAGAACTCACAGGATTAAGCAGCAGCCTCAGATACAAGGCTTGCTGGAGAGCTACAACATTTGTGATTTTTCGGCAAAACTAATAAACAGTAAGAAAGCAATTACCTTTGGTGCAGTCTCTAAATGCAGGAGTATTAGGGGTGGCAAATGTTTTCCAAGAGATCACAGTGAGATGGTCAGGGTCCATCTATGGAGGAGATAAATGGAGGTGCTACAATTAAAAGACAATTGTGAGGACAAAATCAAGAAGATCAACACATTTGTTCAGGGAGACAATTTAGTAGTGTGTACACACTTATGAAGTCCAGATATTTCTGGGCATATTTTTTCTTGGTAGTACATGTTTGCCAGTTAAAGTGTGGGTAGTTAAGAAATGTATTTAGTTTGATGGCCAGCTTTAGTTAAGTAAGGTATTCTGCATGCTCTGAAGGAATCATAGATGGAGTTCAATGTTTTTTCTATAATGTAATAGTTCATTTCATTACATGTGACTAGCATCTCACGATAACATCCTGAAGAGACAACAAAATCTCAGTAATTCATCCATCATTATGATTTCCCATTTTAATAACACAGGAAATCTCAGGACTGTGTCAGCTAATCTCTGAACTCTGGAACAGCCATCAGCCTCTGCCAGGAGAGGAACTGCACACACACCATCCAATGAGGGAGCACACATCTGTCCGCTTCATCCCCCCTCCTCCCTTGGTTGGGCCTATGGACCTTCAACTGCATTTTAAGTATTAATCATTGCAGACATCAAGCCTCTTCTTACAGTGAGTGTTAAAACATGCTACTGGGTAGTATGTAAACAGCAGAGATTTGGAGAAACTATCATATCATTGTTCCTGTATACACGTACAAAGGCTTCACAGCTTTCAACATTTGCTACATGATCCAGGGTCTGTAGTTATTCTCTCACTTGCTTGCTGATCTCATGCGGCAGAAAACACGGGAAGTTTTCTCAATTTCCTTATTACATACATATTCAAGCAGTCTTAAAAAGTAACTATGCCAAAATGCATTCACGTGTGGTGACTTTTTAAAATCTTCATAAGTCTTCCTTCTCTTATTGATTTCTTTTATTCTACTTTAGAACAACTAGCAGCAGTAATTATATCACTTTTCTTGTGGTTACTTTCTACATAACTGCCTTTACTTCTTTTAACTCTTTCTAGTTTATTTATTTTTTTAATATTTTACAACTCTGAATCATGTAGATGTCTATATACTCTGCCATTCCCCTCTTTTTCATGCTTAAATTTTATGTTGCAGTGTAATTAAAAATAGTGCTATACAAATTATTCCAGTTTCTGAATGCCTCTTGTATACAAAAGCTTTATATACTGTGTACCTAGAAACCTGCTATCAAATCACTCTCGTGTACCAGTGCTGTAGCAAGTAAAGTAACTTAAACCGTCTGTACCAAGAACCTCATTGCTGAATTGCACTGCTGTATTGGCATTACATCAGTTTAAACACTCGGTACCATGGATCTGTCTCTGGCACAAATGTTCTCCAGAAAGGGCTGACAGACAAAATTGCTGCCAGAGCCATGGACTAAAACTAAAATGTCAAAAAATGCATAACAGTATCCTTCAGGGAGTCATTCACCCCAGGAAACTATCATACTGACAACACACTCCTAAGAGTTGACCCAGCAGCCAGGGACATAGGGACACACACAGACAGTAATCTAGCCTTTGACCATCACGTGTCTACAGTAGTGAGGGAACCATTCTCTGTTGTCCAACTTATAAACAAAGGTATGGCATCTAGGTCCAAAGAACTCAATGTTACACTGTATTCAGCATTCATCTGACCTATTATTTAGTACAATGCCCTATTTGATAGGTACCTAACCAGGCATATCTAACAACTGGAACATTAACAGAGGTTCCTCAATAAAATAATACAGGGTGTAAGCAACATGTCCTATGCAGACCACCTCAAGGCCCTATCTCTGTATTCTGTCTCTTACAGACTGTTGAGGGAAGATCTATGCCTGGCATACAAGGCATTGTCAGGCCCCACTCTGATGGACCTCCTGTGCATCTACAAAACAAACAGCACCAGAATTACCCACTCTGAAGACTAAAACCTTATCTGTGATATAAATAGGACATACTGAAGTGACAGGTATATATCCCAGAGACTACTTCTCTGGAACAAGCTCTCCATCTATGTGAGGTAGAGTTCTTCCCTAACCCAATTCAAGTGTAACTTGGACAACTGGATGGGCAACAGGAAATTCATCCCTGGTTTGGCACCTATGTCTAATGGACAGAGGTAACCTGTAAATGTCTCATCTCCCAGGCCCCTGTTTGTAAATGTTTTAACTTCCATTCTCCTACTTATCAAGGGTACCAGAACTTGTCATTGCTTTGGGATGCATGGCTAGGCTTAAAATGGCCCTTGTGGTTATTAGCCTAGTACACATCTATGAACCTAACTGCTCTATGTATCAGCGTTATACTGATGTATCTCACTTGCACACTGAGTGGGATTACAAAAGCCTCACTTTAAAATACTTTAATATGCTCTTTTTCAAGGTTTCCTAGTATCTAGGAATTATAGGGTAACTTGGTATACTTTACAGTACAATTTAAAAAAAAACACCCACTGTGCAGTAAAAATTAGATCCCAGCCTTATTCACTGGCATAGCTTACCTGATAAATATGTCTGTTTAGGTACTCACTAAACTAGGTATAAATCCCTATGTCACAAGATTTGTTGCCAACTGGCTCACTGACAGAACCCATACTGTAAAAGTTGCAGACTCCAAATCTGACTTCAAACCAGTGACAAGTGGAGTACCACAGGGTTCAGTCCTGGGACCTCTCCTGTTTGGTATCTACTTCTCTGAAGTACAGGCTAACACACAAGGTCTTTGGCTAATGAAGTTCACAGATGACTGCAAACTAGAAGCCATAGTCAAGTCTCCAAATCATGTGGACATCCTACAGAAGAGCCTCACTGAGACAAATGCCTGGTGTCAGAGCCATGGCCTCAAGCTGAAATCCCCTTTGGTAAAAACTCTGTACCCATGAACTACCACATAGGCGGCAGTCTACTTATTGCCAAATGTGTGATAAGAGACCTTGGGACAAGGTGGACAGTAGTCTCTCCTTTGATAATCACATCGCCACAGCAGTCAGGAAATCCTTCTACGTGGTACATCTCATCACAAAAGGGTTCTCATCCACGAAAAAAAGAGGTCACTGTTCCCCTCTACTCGACACTCATTAGACCCATTATAGAGTACAATGCCCCTTTTTGGAATGTACCTCATAAGACATCTGCAGCAGCTGGAAAGGCCACAGAAGTACCTCACAAAGAGTATTACTGGCCTCAAACAGATGCCCTACACTGACAGTCTCAAAAAACTCCAGCTTTATTCCGAGGTGATCTCTGCCCAACATATAAAGCTATGTCAAACCCAGAGCTGTTGGACATGCTACACCTATAGAAATCCCAATCCCTCTGAGTTACATGCTGTAGGGAGGTAAACTTGTCACCACAATAAACAGGTCATGCTGGTGGGATACATTCCTGTCCCACAGACTTCCCATACTCTGGAACAAGCTGCCCATCTATGTCAAGCAAAGTTCCTCATTAGCACTCTTCAAGAAAAATCTTGATGAGTGGATGGGAAATAGGAAATACACCCTGGGGATCACTTATGTGGCTCTGCTCAACAGGGGCACAGGAAAATAACTTTATTGGGTGGCGTAAGCCAGGGAACCTTGTTGGCTAGGCTTACTTAGGCCCTTGGGGCGATAGCCTAGTACCTATCTATGAACCTATGCATACTGTGTACCAAGAACCTATTTGAACTGCTCTTTTAGATCAGAATTCCATTAGTATAACTTACACATTCGGTACCAAAAATTCTCTGAATTGTTCTTATTTATTATCATTACATCAGTGGAACTCGCACTATGTTCCAAGTTCCTGTATATCAAATGTTCTTGTGTATAACCTGTGCACTGTGTACCATACCTAGTCCCTTTTTAAATAAAACTATTATAGAACAAGTATTAGCTTTCCTGAATCCCACCCTGACACAGTTATCCTGGAACTGTTAGCTGAACATGTTACTAGCAAAATTAAACAATATTGATGTGATAAAGTGTGTACATAACAGAAGTCTGTGGAGAAGTCAGTATACCAACAGTTCACAGTATAACACAGACTGCAAAAGTAACTATCAGTGCAATTATCAGTAACTTAACAGGCTGTCAGTGAACTGGGGAATCAAAGAGTCATTGTGAATACTCCAGTAAGTTATGTTAATATACTGTCTCTGGTACCAAAAGAACTACAATTTATTTAGCCTGCAAGGATGGTTTAAAGCAGTGGGCTTAAGCTGAAACGTAATAAATCCAATGTCATGCTATCTAGCTCTTTCTCCTCAGTGCCTTTATCTAGTTCCAACAGACTACTATAGGAAGTCAAGATGGTACAATACAAGAAGCAATGGGCAAAGTGATGTAACTGGGAGTCTGAAACTACCATGACCTCTTCTTCTAAGAATACATAAAGATGGAAGCCACTGATGTGCATGGACAACGTGGTACTCTGTGCCACAAAGAATCACTTCATGGTCATTAGCTAGCAATCAGGGGTTGATTCAGTACTTGTGATAGCATGTGATTAAGGAAACAGGCTCTAACTGAAGTCCATTATGACAAAATTTCTAAAACCTGGGACTTCAAAGATGGCTGCACATTGAGCACCAGCTTAATTCTAGCTCTCCCAGTGTGAAAACAGAAATTTAGCAGAGAAAGCCAGTAAACCTAGATTTCTGGGTAAATTTCAGTAACTGGCTAGTAAGTGCACTGCCTGGATGCCAGGAAAAAAGAAATAGAGGACCTGAAGAAAAATCTGCTACAAACGTCTAAGAAAAAACACTTGACTGTGAAAAGTACTGTAACTGTTCAGCAAAAAGCAGTGCAAGCTCCAGAGATGATTTCTAGTAACCTAGAGGAAAGTATACAGCAAATGTACACAGACCTGACTAAAATAAATGAAACACTGATGGAGTATATCAACTCAAACAAAAGGCTAGAAAAAATGTAAGAATCTTTAAACAGATATTCAGATAAGGTGATAAAAAATGCAAAACTCAGATGTCTAAATGAAGAAAAGCCTAGCTGAATACGAGACTGCACAAGAACTGATGTTTCAAAAAATAAAAGAATTACAGAACAGATGATGTAGGGAAAACCTGAGATTTTCTGCTGTTACGAAGAAGCTGAAAGGAACAGACTATAGTAATTTTATGAAAGCACAAATAAGCAACTGGACTGGTATTCCACAACAGAAAGTGATACTTGAAAGGGCACATTGTGTGCATGCTCCAAACCTGGCTATAAGGAAACAACCTAAACATTTAATAGTAAAAATGTAATCTTACCAGCAGGAGTTAATTCTGTCTAAACTGTGACAGAAGGACAAAATAATAAAAGTGGGAGACAGCAGAGTGTTTGTGGAGAATGACTACTCATTGTACACCAAGGCAGAAAATGAGTAAATTTATCCCATTATTCAGGGAATGTCGAGAAGCAGGCATGCGATTCAAACTGCTTTAGACAGCTACCTTCAAAATAGTTTTTCCTGGATCAACATAATTTTTTGATGAAGTACAAGCTAAAGAAGAAAGACAAAAGTTTGTCCAAAAAAAGTGAGCTGTGAAACAGGAGGAGAGACTGCTTCTTGTTATTTTGGCAATGAAGACCACAGAGAGACTGTGCTGGTGAAACATTTTCCAGTGTTTTCAACAGAAAATGCTTGAGAGGGAAAATGCACAAGAGTTGACTAGAAGAATTGCGAGTATGTTGGAAATTAAGCAGGACAGGGATTGGGAGAAGAAAATGAACAGGAATAGAATAAGAAAATCTTGAAATATTGGACTTTCTTGGACTTTTTTAAACTTGTAGGGGACTCTACAGCATATGCCCTACTTCATATCACTGATGTTTGGAAACATACTCAGAAGAGGGGAACAACAGGGAGAAAGTGAAGTAAAACAATTCGTTTTACTAGTGCTGTTTAAATAGTGCACGATTTTCTTTGCATATTATAAAGTAAAGTTTTTTTCAGTTATTTTATGTGTAATAGGGATACTAATATACACAGATGTTCCTGTTTTTTTCTTTTTGTTTTTCTCTCCCTTTTAGCTTTCTTCTTATTCAGTTTTAAGAAATATAGGCACTGCAATGTAAAAAAGATCTGGTTAAAACAGCATGACAAAAGAAAAACTAGTGTGTTTTTTCTCATTCTTGCATAGGGGAACAACTGGGTGAAGGCCATTAGCTTAATCTAGTAACATGTTTTAAGAGAAAGCAAGTAAATGAAAAAGAACATTGAATATTACAAGGCTTTTTTCTAGTAAACAGTTCTGGTTCTCATGTCTCTAGCAGAAAATTTGATAAAGAGAAACAGCTTGAATAATTTTTTTTTTGAAAGCATTCAAGTGGTTTCCCAGCTGAGAGAGCTATACAGATAAGACAAAACCAGACAGCACTTAACAGAACTACAGACAATACCATGTGTCTTTGTATGGATAACCTTTTTTTTAGGTTATTGAGTTTGTGTGTGTGGCTGTTAGTTTGGAACATTTGTTCCCATTACGAGAGTAAAACTTCAACATTTGAAGATGTACATAGCTTTGTCTGTTATTAATTTAATACTTTTAGGGAGTATTGGGTATGTGTGCATACTTTTGTTTGAGGGTTTTCAACAAAGCAAAAAGGTCTGTAAGATGTGACATACGCTCAAATGGAGATGACAACAAAACTGTATAAAAGATGAACCTCGCAAAAAGTACATGCATGTAACACAAAAGCTGAAACTAGACATTTAACAAAAAAGCTGCTGTACATAAAAGGTGGGAATAATAATCTCAAGAATATGACATTTTCTATAATGTCTTTAAATGTTGATAGTCTCAAAAATAAAAAGTAGTGAACTATATTAAAATGTAGTGTGTGAATAGCTATGCTACAGGAGACACACTTGGAAAGAAATGAAGATGTGAATTTGACAAAGAAAGGTTTTTAGGATGGTTATCTGGGGCAAAGGAAGAAAGTAGCACTTATATTAATTGCTAGAGGAGGTCCAATAGTAATAGAGGAGGATAAAAAAGACAATAGTAGTAGATCTGTAGTACAAAGGGGTTACTGCTAAGGCAGGAGGATCACACTGGCATGTATTTCTATTCCACAGAAAACCACTATTATGGAGCTAAAGAAAATTCTGGGAGAAATAATCAGCTTTCAGCAAGGAATATTACTTATAGGTGGGGACTGGAATTTGATTTGCAATAGTGGAGATGTGTCTCAGGGGCCCCGAAGGGAAAATATAATAAAGGAGAGTACATTTTTAAAGAACTTTATAAAAAATATCTGGCATGGAAGATGTCCTGTGTGGCAGTTAAGGATATGTTCAGAGTGAATTTACATATTTTCCAAGATACAAAAACTGGACTAGGCTAGACAATTTACATTTCATAGGAACATATGCATTTAACTGAAGGTTTTGATACGCATCCAATAACTATTTCAGATTATGCACCAATAACAAACTAAACTAAAAACACAGGGTAATGAAACAAAAATGAGACACTGGCGCTTTTCCCCTTCTATCTGTTAAAAAGAGAGGGATTTAAGGAATACGTAGTGGAAATTATTCAGCAGCTACAGGAGAAGATAGACATTTCTTCTGAAAATATAGCTATGGAAAGGGATAAAATTTTGGAGTTTAAAAACAGGGTGGACATTGAGGAAAGGGAGATCTGGTTAAGAAGTAACAAGAATTATTTAGAGGGATTGACAAATCTTAAAGTATTGCAAAATAGGGGGAATCTCACAAAACAAGAGAAGGAGCAACTGCAGAATGTTAAACAGAAAATAAGGGATTACCTCGATAACATGCAAGAGTTCAGAAAGACTGCTGTAAAGTAACTGCTTCTTCATAATAACTCTACAGCACAAAAACTGTTAGCTCGATGACTCAGGTAACAGAGAGTAGAAAGGGCTGTCACCAAGCTTAGAGAGCCTATAACAAGAAAAAAAAAACAAGGGATCCTGTAGAAGTATTACAATTATTTTGGAAATTCTATAAAAGTCTGTATAAAGCAGAAAAATATGTTTATCAAGAAAAGGTACAAATGGAAATGCTTAGGGAGAATAAATATGCCAAGGTTTGTTGTAGAGGAGGTTCAATTACAAACAGGATAGGAGGAGAGGAGATAAAAATGGTAATGTATAACCATTCTACAGGAAAGTCCCCAGGAATAGATGGTATTCCTGTGGAAGTTTGGAAGCTACGAGTGAAAAAAATATTAAAGATCTGGAAGGTTTTGTTTAACAATATTTTAAGAGAAGTAGCAACATCCTGGAAGAAAGCCGTGGTAGCTGTAATACCTAGACAGGTCAAGATCCATCAGACCCAGCTGCATACAGGCCCATTTCAATAGTAAATCATGATTATAAAGTGTTTTTGTCTATAATGACTAAAAAATGGAAAAGGTAATGGCAAAAATGACAGATATTGATGTGGCTTTGTGGACAGAAGGCAAACAGTTGACAACGTTAACAGAACGCTGATTATCCAGAGGGAAGCAAAATGTAAGAAAATACCACTGTTAATGGTGGGTCTTGATGCAGAGAAAGCATTTGACAGAGTAAGCTGGGATTTTATGAGCAGAGCAATGGAAGCCATTTGCATTCCCTCATAAAATTATAAGACTGATTAGGAATATACATCAGGGGTCGGAGGCAAAATTAAAGTGGGTGAGGTTCTCTCTGCAAATCAGGAACCAGCCAGGGGTGTCCTTGCTTTTCTTTATTATTTGCATTATATTTAAAACCACTGGCAAAGAAAATGGACTCAAAATTCAAGGATATAACTGGCATGGTAGTCCAGAAAAGCTGGCTCTGTTTGCAGATGACATTATTTTACAGATGACAAAACCAGAAAGGGATATTACAGTGCTGTGTAACATACTGAGACAGTTTCAAATCTTTTCAAGATACATTAATGAAACCAAAGCAAAGACAATAGGGGTAAATTATGCACCCACATACAAAATGGTTTAGCAACATCCATACTTATGGGGACATAATAAAATGAATTATTTAAGAGCATGGATTAAAAATGATTCCTGTGTGGCAGTTAAGGATATGTGGGAAGAGTCTAAACAAAAGATAACACAAAAACTGAGGAAACTGAAGCTCTGTTAAATGGATATCAGTAGCAAAATACACTAAATTAAAATGCTTTTAATCCCTTTAGTCTTGCGCACAGGTCAGGCATAGCTGGAGTTTTTTTTAGACAGTCAGCATAAGGCATCTGCTTTAGGCCTGTGATTCTTTTAGTGAGGCGTTTCTGTGGCCTATCCAGTTGTTGCAGATGTCTTGAGAGGTACATACCAAATGGGGCATTGTATTCTATAATGGGTCTAATGAGGGATGAGTACAGTGAGACAATGAACTTTTTTCTGGATGAAAAGCCCTTAGTGAAGAGGTGTGCTACATAGAAGGATTCCTTGACTGTTGTGGCGATGTGCTTATCGAAGGTGAGACCACTGTCCACCTGTGTCTCTAAGTCTCTTATAACACTTTTGGTGTTTCGTGTACTGCCACCTATGTGGTAATTCACAGGTACATGTTTTTCACCAAAGGGGATAACTATACATTTATTGGCATTGAGCTTGAGCCCATGGCTCTAGCACCAAGCATCTGTTTCTGTAAGGCCCTTTTGTAGAATATCCACATCATTTGGGGATTCAACAATGGCTCCCAGTTTGTAGTCATCTGCGAACTTTGTTAGCCAGAGTCCCTTAGTGTTGGCCTGTACTTCAGAGAAGTAGATGCCAAACAAAAAGCGGTCCCAAGACTGAACCCTGAGGTACTCCACTGGTCTGGAACTGGACTTGGAGTTGGCTACTTTTACAGTGTGGGTTTTGCCAGTAAGCCATTTGGATTAATGTCCAGCTTAGTAAGTTTATCTATGATTTCAGAGTGGGGGATGGTGTTGAAGGCCTTGGCAAGGTCCAGATAGGCTGTGTGGACCACCTTACCCTCATCCATAGCTCTGGAGACTGACTTGAAGAAGTCAATCAGGTTCAGGAGACAAGATCGTCCCTTCAAGAACCAAAACTGGGTGGGGTCTAGTGTTTGAAGGTTGCCAATGTCTTTGTTTATAAGTTCCATGATAATACGTTCCATGGCCTTGCAGATCAGGCTCGCCAGACTGATGGGAAGGTAGTTCCCAGGATCCACGCTGGATCCCCCTTTGTGAAGTGGGATAACTGTAGCTGTGATCCACTCAGTGAGTATGAAGCCTGAGGTGAGGCTATGATTAACCATGACACTTAGGTGAGGTGCCAGTTCATGTAGTACCCAGCCCATGGATGCTGTATTCTTAGCTTTGGGGAGTGCGGCTCTTACCTGTGTGGCCGTTATTACCAGAATTTGGCAATCTTTCGGTATTGAGATGGGCCCTTTAAGGGGTGAGAGGGAGTGGAGTTGGCACTGAATTGATCTGCCAGGATATTGGCAATATCCTTGGGATCAATATATTTAATGCCATTCTGTTGCAGCTCAGAGCAGATCTGAGCACTGCCATTTAGGTTTTTGACATAGCTATAGAATGCCTTGTGGTTGTCTTTGGAATCTTTGGCAACTTTATTTTCGTAACTAGCTTTGGAAGATTTTATGAGGGATCTCAGCTTCTTACAGAGGCTGGTAAGGGAGTTTTTTGCATCCTGTGATTTTCCTCTTTTCTGCAACAGTTTCTTCCTTTTGTTGTAAAGTTTGTTTATGGCAGGGGACCACCAGATTGAGTTCCGTTTTTGGAGGAGAGCATCTTGGTTCTATTAGGGTTGGCATGATTCATGCACTAGGGGATGTGCTCATACAGTGCATTAATGTAGGATTCAGCAGTCGAACTTTCAGTTCCTGTCTGCATGGGTGTTGTGAAGTTTGTCACTTCTGACTTGAGTAGCATGAAGTTGGCTTTGGAAAAGTTTTTTACGGAGGTTTCCTTACTGGGGGGGGGGGGGGGACAAGGATGTGGATGTCAAGGGCGATTAGCTTACAGTCAGACCTGACCAACGAGGGGGTGACCATAGGTGTGGAGCATCGATTTCCCATGTTGGTAATGACCAGGTCTAGGATACTGGAACACCTGGTGGGACTATGGATTAGCTGATCCAGGACATTGGAATTTATGAATTCCAAGAACAGTTGGGCAAAGGTGATGGTACACACGTAGTTTTCCCAGTTAATGGCAGTGTCGTTAAAATCACCCAGTATTAGGGTGTTTGGTTGTATCTTAATATTTTCCAGTATGTTTAGAAAGGTGTAGTGAGAATCTTGGGGCATGGTGGGAGATCTGTAGCAAGCTACAATTTGGACTGCAGTCTTACCTAGTGTTAGTTGCACCTGAAGAATTTCAGAAGCATTGCATTGGGCAACTATCCTGGTGATGTGAATATCCTTGGTGAATATGGACACTCCTACACCTTTAGTGTTTCGGTCATGGTTTGGTGACCGAAAAGTGGGGTAAGAGTTGTAGCCTTGAACCAGGTCTCAGTTAATGCACAGATATAGATGTTCTCCATTTTTAGGAGTGCCTCAAGAGTGCATTTTGAGGTTTACACTTCTAGCACTGACTAACATTACCTTCAGATTTTGCATGCTTGTACCTGTTAAGGTGGTGGTTTTGTCCTTTGAGCTTTCCCTAAAAAAGGCACTATAGGGGTGGCAAGAGCCTTAGCCAGTAACCTGAATCCCAGGGGTGACAGGTGCAGTCTATCTCTGGCAAAGTATCGTGGTCTGTCGATTATGTCGTCCCAGGCAGACAGATACTGGGATCCCCTTTGAATGACACCAGAAGCTTAGCCAATTGTTGAAGTCAATCAATTTGTCCTTATACTGTGGTATCATTCTGGGTGAAGGCAGAATGCTACTCAGGGTTAGGGTCATACATGCCTGGGCCACATGATCCAAGAGCTCTTCCATGTCTCTTTTCATTTAGTCCAGGGAGGTACTTCTCAAGTCATTCACTCCGACATGGACAATGACAGAGTCATAATTGTACTTGGAGTGACCTGAGTGCATGTGTTATGTGGCGGATCCTGGCACCTGACACGCAGCTGACTGTAATTCTCTCCCTGTTCACCCTGGTGAGTGGGACATCAGTGTGCCTGACTATAGAGTCACCTATGACTAAAGTTTTGGATACTTTGTCTTGCCTTAGGGGCTGTTGTTGGGTGGCACACACTGGTGGTGTGAGCTATGTGACACTTTAGTTGTGATTGGTGTTTGTTTGTGTTTCAGCTTCGGAGGTCCTTGTTGCTTGGGCAGGTTACTGTTAAGGGCCTCCGCATATGAGGGTTTAGTGTTGCTATGTGAGGGTGTTGGTGGTGTGGGTTTGGAAGGGCTATGTGTAGCTTGAGGTGTAGTGCGGGTGTTAACCTTCTCCGCTTGACTGTCTAGCACAATCTTGGGTGGAGAGAGCTTTGCTTCCAGTTTGGCTATGTAAGTGCATCTCTCGCAGGTTGTAGTGTTGGGTGGTAGGAGGAGAGGGTTGTCTGTGTACATGAGGCAATTGCTGATATATTATAAGTGAGGTATAATGTTTGCAACTATAGTTGTGGCGACATGGTTTGTAATGTATGATGTTTGCAACTGAGACTGTGTCAGTATGGTTTATTTTCATTTATTAGTCCATCTTGAAAGTAGGGGGGGAGACACTGTTGGAAGTGCTTTTTACAATTGCAATACTACTGGTGTTGTTTACCGCTAACTGTGTATTATGTCAAGTGTTCTATACTGGAAAAACCGAGCGCAAATTAAGAAAGCGAACATACAAACATTATTATGAAATTAAGACCCTTAATGAGAGGAATGCTTTATATAAACATACACTGGCTTGTAAGGGTGCAAGGTTTTCTTTTTTTTGTGGTAGAATATGTACTTGTTGACATTAGGAGGGGGGCCTGGGAGACTAGATTAGAATACGGTGAACTTTTCTGGCAGGTGACCCTGGATTCTGGTAGACCTCCAGGGCTTAATGAGAACATCAGTATTGCCCCCCTTTTAAAACTCAGGGTAGCTAAGCTGTAAATTGCATTATTTGATTAAATATCTTTCCTACATTTGCTTAAAACTAAAAAACGAGAGAGGACACTTCTTGTGGCATTGTTTTGATTTTGTTATTCTAATAGAAAATGCCTTTTTCATTAGGAATGTTTTTATGAACTTGTCCACTAGATGTCACTATTTACTAATTTATGTATTAATTTTATGCTACGTTGATCTTAAATTTGGTCTAACATGATTAAATATACACTATATGTATTATTTTACATATTATTGTATATATGGTTTGGAATACAGTTCATTTACAACATTGGTAATATTTTTAGTTTTCAGATATTCTTACTACTTTGAATTGTAGGTTTGTGAGCCTTTATTTATAGGGTTTTCAATGGGTTGTTTTATTGACTGATCCAGGTTTCTATTGGCCGAGACTTTTTTAAAATGAGTATATATGTCAGGTGTTTTTTATTCGGTTGTATCTGATGAAGTCTAAGTTTTACAGGATGAAAACAGATTTTCTATATTAGTAGCATTCATATTTTTCTGTACTAATAAAACTTCTACTGGGTTACATTGTTTGGTGCTCCATTTGTGTGCTCGAGTTATAGATTATTTTCATTTATATAAACGTACAATGACAACTTAATGAAGATGCTTTTTGTTTAAAAAAATTCTAAAACCTGTAATGCAGCTACTATATTTGCTGCAGAAAACAGCTCTATGACACTTGAAGCTGGGGTGGGCTGCCACTTTAAAGTAATGCAAGCTACTCCCATCTCATAGTGACCCACCTACTGATCTTCAGTAAGTGGCCTTAATTACTATGAATTTTTTAAAATTTTTTTTAATGGCATGTTCTCTTAAAGCTCAGAAGGCTGGCAGAGAAACAATCAAGGCGACTCAGACTATGGCCAGGTAATGGTATTCTGCGGTGCAAGAATGGAGTAGGAGGATAAGGGAGACGCATGCAGAGATACAGAAAGGGTGGAAACTGGTGGGCAAACATTGCTGCTATTACAAAGCAAGGACCAATGACAAGAGAAAGTAGTGCATGGGCATAGACTATTCATGAATGAAAGAAAAGATACAGAAGATGAGGAGTAGTAATTTACATAATGTAGGAGCATCAGCTGTGATGTCAGAGAGGAGAAATAGTACCGAATCAGGCAACACACAGCCAGGGTTAGAAACTAGATTAAGTGCTCTGGCGGTTAAAGTAAAGGAAAGTTAGTAAACTGCATTGTCTACCAGACACAAGTGGAGGATAAGAGAAAGAACAGAATACAGTTGTGGGCTAGAAGAAAAAAGATAATAGATCATATAGATCTGAATCTACCAGGAAGATGCTGGGAGATTCTTAACTACAGTGCAGACAGGAAACATGAATTGTTTGAGGTCTTGTATAATGACAGTTCCAGCCAACTGATGCAGGACTGTATCAGGAAAAGACTTCTAGATGCAGTCTTAACTGATGCAAAAGGTGCCATGGAAATTAAGGCACTATTAGCCAAGCTTGATCATCCCACTGTGTTGTTCACAGTAGGGAAGGGAGATAAAAAATGAAAACAGAAATAGACATTGTTTGAGAATTTATAACAGTGAAGTATGCTGTGCTGACCAAGATGATCAAGAAGGAAGTCAGGAAACTGGGAGTAAACTAAGGATGCTGTCAGGAGACTGGAAGAAAACTCAGGGTGTAGAACAAGCTACAAGAATTAGTCAGGGATGGAGAACTCAGGGCAATGGGTAAAGATGTAAGGAAGAGGCAA
Source organism: Protopterus annectens (assembly GCF_019279795.1). NCBI lineage: Eukaryota > Metazoa > Chordata > Ceratodontiformes > Protopteridae > Protopterus > Protopterus annectens. The sequence goes on along the minus strand of NC_056725.1, from coordinate 758,134,142 downwards.
AAAAGATGAGAAGTGTGTCTACACATGACAATGTAGTTAGAAAAACAGGCAAAACACAGGCCAGGAAAAGAGGGGTAAGGGTGGCACATTTTAAGGACACTAGCAAAACAATACCAGGGTTAATAAGGGAGGCAATGGCTAAAACTGAAAGCAAGTTAACAGTGGGGATCAGGAAGGGCAGTATAAGGTTTTGAAAGTACACAGGAGAAAAAAATGGAGGGATATCAAGGTTACTGGAAAAAGCAGAGGTACTTAATGAAATTAACTATGCTTCAACTTTCATAAATGAATAGAGTGAGGGGGTGCTTTGCTGAGAGGGTGGTATGGAAAAATAAGGGAACAGTTACAGAAGAGGTATAGAGGCAACTGGCTGTCCTTAGGGAGATTAATGCACAAGAATCAGAGACACAGAGTCCTAAATTCCTCAGAAATCTGGCCAATGTCTTGGTAGACAACTTCCAGGAGGAACAGCTGTCAATCAAGCTAAAATCAGTTTTGCGACAGAGTTAAAAGTGAACGTGACAGAAGATACTTAAGAGAGACCTGTAACTCCTACAAAGAAAGTTGATAGGAAAACTGAAGGGTTGGGGGTTGGGACCAAGACTGAGGCACTAGACAACTGCACTATTAACACTCAGGAAGTTGATGTGAGAGAGAGAATGATAAGATTTAGGAAAGTGACTAGTGGAGTACCGCAGAGGTCTGTAATAGATCAAGAACGTTTCAGTGTGTTTTTATTGGACACAACTGATAGAAGACAGACTACGAACATCCTCTTTGGTAATGAGGAAAAAAGACAGGTGCAGCAATGAAAGAGGAAATAAGTCAAGTTTGGGCTTTCCAAATCCTTCACAAGTGGGCAGAAGGGTGGCAGTTGAGATTCAGTGCAATCAAATGTGCAACACGGCACCCAAACATCTAAACTGTGTAACTAAAAAACCGAACAAAAAAAGGTTGCCACTCAGGACAATTAAAAATCTTGATTCTTATACATTCTGGAGTCTGAGATTAACAGCTTAAGCAGTGAAATTTAAGGTTTAAAACTAAATAAGTGAGTATTTGTGTATTAATGCCCATTAGGTTTATATCCCAATTCTAATGTTTTCTACACTAGTATATTCCTTCTATTTCTCAATATCCACTTCAGTAAATTTGAGATATGCGTCATATACCTTCATTTATTATGTCATAGCATTACTCAGAGCTTTCTTGCAGGCTTCTGTCTTTAAGTGGGTAATTCTCAATGCCAGTTGCAAAAGCATTAAGAGCAGCCCATCAAAATTAAAAAAAAAACTGTACACACATCTGTAGTTTATATGAAGTGAATGTAAAAACTTCATACACACACACACAAACCAGCTGCACCTGCAACACAGAAGGACAATGCACTAGCTACAGCTTAGGTGACCCAAGTTTGATTAGTGACTCAGGCATGAAATGGAGCTGCAAGGATGGGCGTTCTCATCCTGGGGGGAGGATGTGGAAACCAGTTCATGCAGACACCCAACCCAACTATTGTAGGAGGGCAAGGATAGAGTCAAAGTACAGCAGCCAGTGCAGGGACAATGTGAGTGACCACCCAAGCTAGTAGTGGCAGCTCCTGTCAGACTCATGAAGGAGCACATGTGCGTTTACAGGTGGACTGTACAGTGACATAGCTGGCTACATCACCACCCAAGGGGTGGGGTTAGGCCCTCAATGTCTCTTGCACACACAACACTGTAGCTATCTATCATTGCCAGAATGCCAATGAAGTACCACTCCCCTCCCTCCCACAATATTTGCCTGGATGATACTCCCCTTCAGATAACACTCACCCCAGGGGATGAGCAAATGTATTTCCTTTACCCTTAAGGAATGCATGAGCTTGAGTATGACTGGAGGTAGTTCCATGGCTACCAGGTAGAGCTGGGGGGGGGGGGGACTTCGAAAGCAAAGCATATGTGTATACTCACACCTGCTGCTAAATCAGCGTGTGTGACAGAGGGATACTTACATGCCAGGAGACATGTTCTCAACGTCAACTCTGCCTACTGATCCCCCCCCTGGTTGGGCATACACATCCACCTTTCCTACAGCATCAAATGCCCAAGCTGACACTCGCATTCTGGTCATTTAGACTGCAATCAGGGTTCAGCTCTCCTACATCAGCTCTACACACCACTGGAACAGGCTAAGCTGTTGGCAATGAGAAAGACCCTTGAAAAACAGCATGAAGACAGATGACAGAATGTGTTGTGCTAAGGACCAAATATTTTTCTAGACAATGAGAAGCATGTAAAAGAAAACTTCTGAAACTTTCTTAAAGAAATCCCAATCCCTCAGAGCCACACACTCCAGGGATCTAAACCTTGTCATCACAATAAACAAAACCTTTCTGGAGGGATAGGTTCCTGACCCAGAGACTCCCCAGACTCTGGAATAGATTGCCCATAAATGTCAAGCAGAGTGCCTCTTTGGCCCTCTTCAAAAGGAACCTTGATGATTGGATGGGAGAAAGGAAATTCACCCCGGGGATCACGTCAGTCGCCCTGCTAGAACAGGGGCCCAGGGAAGTAAATAGTGTGGGAAGAAATAGCCAGGGAATTGTTATGGCTAGGCTTGTATAGGCCCTAGGGCTGATAGCCTAGTACCAACCTATGAACCTATGGTAAACATTATACAAGAGGAGTTATCAGAAGTTATAAAAGAGCAAGTTTATAGAGGAGTTATCAGAAGTTATAAAAGAGCAAGTTTATAGGAGAGATTACAGGAAGTGGCTGGCTGCTGCTATGTGAATTCTAAGTGACAAGACAACCACACTGTTTAGACTAGTGCAACTTTATAACCATGTTAAAAGTAAAACAGGTCCCTGCTTCATGTAAGGAAGCTATGTATCAAGTAATATTACAGTTAAGGAAAGATTTAACCTAGTTTTCTTCCTTCTGGTCTATTTTTCTACAAAATCATAACTGCAAGCTGTTTATGGTAGTGTGAGTTAAAAGATTAGGAAAGAAGACAAATGTTTGATAATATATTGAAAATGGGGAAACATACAACAACAGCATAAGCATATTTAAGGTCATTAATGATACTAACGATGCTGAGAAGCTTCTGACAGACTGGAATGGTTTTATTCCACAATAGTGCTTAAGAACTGTGGATCTACAGGTGAAATATTGATGGTATAATCTATGGTTTCACAATGGAAAACCTACATTAATATTTAAATCAACAAAAACTACATTTGCATTTTCAGACATAAACCTTAATTTTCTATATTTTCATTAATTGCAGCAAAAAAGTCTTGAAAGCTGTTTATTTTCCAGAGTATTATGTGACTTCTACCCAGAAGTTGAGTTACATAACCATGCAAGTTAGAAAATATTTTTCTTCTTGTTCTGCTCCAAAGTATACATTACAGTTCTACCAGAATGCTAATGCTGAGCAACCATTACTTTACTGATATTCTGCTTTATGTGATTATCTTGAAATATATGCTTACAGCAGGTTACCTTAGCAATCTTTTCCAAAATGTCAAGTTTGTCCATAAGGACATTTAACAGAGCAGGCTGTTCATCCCTATATCAGTGTGTTAAATGAATCAGAATACCAAAAATGCAGGATTTAAAAGCTACCGATGTTACAGAAGTATAGCTTGATTGGTGTGTGTTTCAATCTCCAAATCCTATTATTAATTTCTTCAATATACACATTTGCTTAATTCAAATTTATCTTGACATGTATAATTCTAGGCAGAAAAGTAAGAGAAATCTCAAACATAGTCATGATTAGAAGGTAGTCTTAGAAACACCCTAATCTGATGCACTTATCTGCACAAAGGTGGGCCATCTACAGACCCATAAGTCTCACTAGTCTTACATGTAAAACAATGGAAAGAATTATCATGGAGATGATCAACAGAGATATAATAAACCTCCAGACACTGGACCCAACCCAGTCTGGTTTTGTCAAGGGCAGATCATGCCTACTCAACCTGGTGGACGTCTTCGAGAAGGTCACCAAAGCAATGGATGAGGGCAAAGTCGTTCACACTGCTTACTTTGATCTGGCCATGGCATTTGACACAATACCCACTCGAGTACTGACAAACTCAAGAGGGTAGATACAAACCCATATGTCACCTGGTAGATAGCCAAATGGCTCACAGACAGGACCCAGGAAGTTTGAATTGGGGAGTCCACTTCTACAAAGAGGCCAGTCACAAGTGGAGTCCCTCAGGGATCAGTCCTTGGACCGCTCCTTTTTGGCATTTACTTCTCAGAAGTTAAGACCAATGTCAGTGGTCTCTGGCTTACTAAATTTGCAGATGATTGCAAATTAGGATGTCATTGAATCTCACACGGACACATGTTCTCCAGGAGGGGCTGACACAGAAACGACTGGTGTCAGAGCCATGGACTGAAACTAAATGCCAAGAAATGCATAATAGTAGTATCGGTTGGGAAGACATCCATCCCTGGTAACTATTATATTGACAACACACCCCTTAGAACTGACCCAGTAGTCAGAGACTTAGGGACACAGTAATTTAATCTTTGATCATCACGTGTCTACAGTGGTGAGGAAATTATTCTGTGTTGCGCAACTTATAAACAAAGGTATGGCATCTAAGTCCATCGAAGTCATTGTACCACTGTATTCAGCATTCATCAGACCGATCATTGAGTACAATGCTCCTTTTGTATGTACCTAACCAGACATACCCAACAACTGGAACGTTCACAGTTTCCTCACTAAAAGAATACAGGGTGTAAGTAATATGTCCGATGCAGAATGCCTCAAGGCCCTATCCCTGCATTCTGTCTCCTACAGGCTTTTGAGGGGAGATCTATGCCTGACATACAGGACATTGTCAGAACCCACTCTGATGGAACTCCTGCATATCCACAAAACAAACGGCACCAAAATTACCCGTTCTAAAGACTTAAACCATGCCTGTGATATAAATAGGACCTGCTGGAGAGATACATATGTATCCAGAGACTACCCTGTCTATGGAACAGGCTCCCACATCCATGTGAAGCAGAGTTCCTCCCTAACCCAATTCAAGTGCAACTTGGACAATTGGATGGGAAACCGGAAATTCATCCTTGGTTTGGCACCTATGTCTCTAATGGACAGAGGTAACCTGTAAATGGTTCATTTCCAAGGCCCATGCTTACACTGATCAAGGGTATCAGAAACTGTCAGAGATTTGGGATGCATGGCTAGGCTGAAAAAAAGCCCTTGTGGTCGTTAGCATACTAAACACCTATGAAGTTTTAATTATTGTGCAAACAAAATAATAACCTAATCTTGACTAGACTAACTTCTCCTAGCGCAGACTACAGACATGGGGTTCTGTAAATAGAAAAGGAGAGAGAATAAAATTATACAAGTAAGCTCACTTTTTTTTCTTTTTTTTTTTTGAAATTCGGTACAAAGGTTTTTTTTTTTTTTTTTAATATGGCAAGAAAGAGAAGGAGTTCCACCAACAATGGTCTCCTTAATTCTTGAGGCCAGAAGTGACTGCCAAATGATTAAAGACTTGATAAGCAGAGTGGGAAACACATTAAAGGATATGAAATTAAAAGATTATGACAGATTGGTGTGCATTGCTGGAAGATGAAATGCACAAATCATTTACTCTACCTAGATATACTGCAGTGTCCTGTTGGCTCCAACTCCTTGCAAGGAAATGTCTCCACAAGTACTTTTATAATCCCCAGAAACTGAAAATGATACACCCTAGTGCAGATGCTCCTTCCTTACACCTGCAACAATATGCATTAGAGAAATGAAAATGAGAAGTTATGTACCTACCATAACGTTCCATGTTAGTTGTCTTCTCTCGCCTTCTTTCTTGCTTGATGGGTTGGCGATCCTCGGCTCCGACTCGGCACTTGCTAAGCTCGAGAGTCACTTTTACCAGCTCGAGGCAGCCCCATATCCCATGATGCAAGGCGGTAAGTACCCAGATCTCGTTTGATGACAAAGGGGCAATAGCACCAAGCATAAACACTTCCCAAAGGAAGAAAGAAAGAAAGGCCTACAGGATGGAAGAAGGACCAGCTCTGAATGGTCTTCAGCATAATAATTCCTTGTAGAAAAAGGTCTGTCCAGGCCTGGGGAAGGAGGAGGGTCGAAGAAAGAAGGAGAAGACAACTAACATGGAGCGTTATGGTAGGTACATAACTTCTCAATGTTAAGTTGTCAATCTCGCCTTCATTCTTGCTTGATGGGACCGCGTCCCTAGCACCTCTATCCTGGGTGGCTCAATGGAACAGACTCTTGAGGACTGTAGAGCCAAAACTGGCTCTGTCCCTGGAGGCCAAGTCCAATTTGTAATGGGAAACAAAGTATGAGGAGTGGCCCAAGTGGCGCTGCACAAATAGTGTCTAAAGGAAGTCTAGCTTGAAGGCTGTAGAGGTAGCTAAGCTTCTGGTTGAATGTGCTTTAGGTTTTGAGCACAGCTGTTTTCCCCGAGCCGATAAATTTCAGAGATGACAGAAGAAAGCCATCTAGATAAGGTCACTTTTGAGACAGGAAGGCCTTTCTTGTTATCAGCATAGGAAACAAAGAGTTGATCGGATTTCCTAAATTGTTTAGTTCTGTCCAAATAATATCTGAGTTGGCGGTGGACATCTAGATAATGTAGTTTTGTTCCGATCTGTTTGAATAGTTTGGAAAAATACAGGAGATCAATGGATTGATTCAAATTAGTCTTTGAGGCGACCTTAGGCAAAAGGTCGGATTAGTTCTCAATGATACTCTGTCTTTGTGAAAGACCAAATAGGGGGTCGAACCGATAGAGCATGAAGTTCAGACACCCTCCTGGCGATGTAATAGCTACTAGGAATAAGGTTTTCCAAGAAAGAAATTTCAGGGAGCAAGAAACAGCTGGCTCGAAGGGGGGGAAGAATCAAGGATGTCAGCACTAAATTTAGATCCCATTGAGGAGGAGGATTCCTGACTGGAGGCTTCAGGAGGAAAATTCCTTTCAAGAAGGCTCTACAAAGCCTGTGGGACATAATATTGTGATCTGCGAACCAGACATGAAAGTTCGAGATAGCAGCCAATTGAACTCTAACTGTGGAAGAAGAGGAGCCTGCATGAAAAATCTCCGCTAAGAAATCCAAAACTGCCTGAACTGGGGCAGTGAAGGGATCAATATTCTTGGCTTTAGCCCAATAAGAGAAACGTTTCCATTTGCTTGTATAAATCCTCCTGGTAGAGGATTTTAAAGAAGCTACTAGAATGTCTCTAGGGGTTAGAGATCAAAGGAAGCCTGGCTAAGGAAGGAAGTGGAGCAACCATGCTGTGAGGTTGAGAGAAGGGATAGACCGGTGCAGCTGACGGATTGGTGAATCAGAAGATCTGGCACTGGGTCCAGATGCCACGGCTGCACCAAAAAGTGGCGATGGGGGAACGGAAACCAAATTTGTCGAGGCCAATAAGGAGCAATGAGAATCATTTTGGCTCTCAAAGCGGTTGCTTTCTGGATAACTTGAGGGATCAGGGGAAAAGGAGGAAAGGCATAAAGAAGTCCCTGGGGCCAATCCTGGGTCAGAGCGTCTCTGGGGGGATGGCCTGGCAGAGGGAAGAGAGAGAAGAAGTCTGGGCATTTGCTGTTTGGGGAGTAGCAAAGATCGCAAAAGAACATGGGCGACCCCATTCTAGAAAAATCTCTTCCACTATAGATTGCTTGAGAGACCACTCGTGAGGCATGAGAATAGCTCTGCTCAATCTGTCCGCTAAAATGTTGGTTTTCCCAGGGATGTGCGTTGCTACCAGAAACCGATGAGAGGAGATCGCCCATTGCCAAAGTCTGAGCGCTTCGACACAAGGGGTAGGACTTGGTTCCGCCCTGTTTGTTGATATACCAAACTACAGACATGTTGTCTGTGTGGACTGCAATTGTCCCTACAGGAAGAAAGTCGTTGAGGGCTTGCAACGTTAAAAGCACTGCTCTCATCTCTAGGACATTTATGTGCAGGTGGTACTCGAACGGTTGCCACGTCCCATGAACCATCCTGCCCTGATAATGACCCCCCCCACCCGATCAGGGAGGCATCCGTGGTGACAGTGGCTACTGGGGATGGGGGAACAAAGTGTCTGCCTTGGTGAAGCTGGGGAGAAGTGATCCACCAAGCAAGATGATTTTTGCAAATCTGTGTCACCAGAATTTGGTGACGCATGGAAAGTTGTTGGTAAGACCACTGAGTGAACAACATCCACTGAAGAAGGCGCATGTAGAAGCGAGCCAGGGAAGAAGAGTAATGGCGCAGCCATGAGGCCTAATACCTTTAGAACCATTCTGGCCTGTACTTTCTTGTTGGCTAGAATGATCCTGACATGACTTTGAATGTCTGAAACTGTTTGGTCTGTAAGGGTAGCTGACATCGAACAGTGTTTAAGTTTGCCTATGAAAGTAATAGACTGGCAGGCGATAAGGATGACTTTTGAAGTTGATCGAGATGCCCAAATGAGAACAAAGATTTATTGTGTAATCCCTGGCTTGAACAAGCTGATGCCTGGTGGTGGCTGAAAGGAGCCAGTCGTCGAGATCTGAAACACCTGGAATCCTTGGACGTCTCAGGTGAGCCGTGGCCTCTGCCATGCATTTGGTGAACACTCTGAGGGCTGTAGTGTGGCCAAGGGGCAGGGCTCTGAACTGGAAATGACTGGACCCCAGCGGCGGAGAAATCTCCTGGAGCGTCTGTGAATTTTTATGTGATAGGCATCCTGAAGATCTATTGAGCACATCCAGTTGTCCTTCTGTAAGAAGGGCAGAATTGACTGAAGAGTGACCATTGAATCTTGTCTTCCTCACAGACTTGTTGAGTCTGCTGAGAACCAATATTGGTCTCCAGTCTTTTTGGGGACCAAATAGAACCTTGAGTAGATTCCGGGCTCTGAATGGTCTGTTGTAACTGGCTGAATGGCTTTTGCAGTAGTTTTAAGACTTCTAACTCTGCAATTTCCCTTAGACCGGTGGTACATCTGGAAGGAATTTGAGGGATAGAAAGGACTTTCCTCGAAAGGAATTTTGTAACCCTCGGATATGATCGACTGTGCCCATCTGTCTTGAGTGAGGGAACGCCAGGCTTCTGGGTACAGCGATAGTCTTCCCGACTGCCTCCAGGGACAGCGGGCAACATCTCAGGGATGCTGAAAGGGCTTGTCAGAGAGACTCTCTGTTTCCCTGGTTTTGTGGACCCCTCTGCCTCTAGAGCGTCTGTTGTTGTTACCCCTCTGCCTCTAGGGGTAAACTGACCACGTGAATCCGTGACTCCTTGGGATTTATGGAACCACATTTTGCCACCCTTCTGTCCTTTGGGGTAAGGTCTAGAAGGGGTGGAAAAATGGACTCCTGACAGAAAGAGTTTTGCCGTCCTGCTCACACCTGGTCAACGTTCCTTCACTTGAGGGCCAAACAAAGCTGACCCATCAAAGGGAGAGTTTGTGAAGGGCTTAAAGGGATCTGCAAAATTACATAGCCGCATCCAGGCTTGGCGTCTAAGAGCCACACCTGTACCTGCGGCCCTACTCGCTCCATCAGCAGCATATGATATCAGCCGCATGGAGGAGTTTGCAATAGAGTTAAGGGTTCCTAGCTGCGAAGCAATTTTTTCCTGAGCCCCTGCAGCTGTAGGATCCTGCACAACTTCACCTAGCTCCTTAAGGATATCCCTTTGGAGTCTGGTGAAGTGACATAGGTAGTTCAGCGAACGCATAGCAAAGTCGCTGAAAACATCGCCATATCTATCCATGGTCCTAGAGTCCTTATTAGGAGGATGGACAGGTGCGGAAGGATCTGCAAGTACATTCTTGGTAGCAGCCGCCTCCACCATAGCATCAGCGGGGATACCTTTTGTGAGGAATTGCTTGTCCGACGGGCAGTAATAAATTTAGAAGGCCTCCTAGGGACTGGCTCTACAGAGTCAGGAGTAGCCCCGAGCAATAACCTGCATAAGGGGTCGAAGGCGGAGACACCCAGGAGGTGGAGGCCGAGATCCAAGCCTCAGGTATACTGACTCATCCTCAGAGGGATTATTGGTGGGCCAGTTTCCCTCTGTCTAAGGAGTTCTAGGATGTCTGAGAATGAGACATCCTCAGAGGGGGATCTTGGGGATCCCTCTGACTCATCTAAGTCAGTATCTGAAGTGATAGACTCTGGGAGTCTACGTGTTTCCTCTTACAGGTCCTCTTCCGCGGAGGATCTCCCGACAAATCAGGAGAATCCTGGAAGAGGGATATTCCCAGTGGGAAACCTGAGGCGGAGGATCTCTGGGTCCTGGAGCAAGAGAAGTGGCAGAGATGTCAACAGGCACCATAGAGGGAGGAGCTAAGGGAACAGACTGCTGGCTGAGACCAGTGGCCAGCACACTCTTCATCACCTCGAAGGCTCCCTCCCAGGGAGGTCCGAGAGAACCAGCTCGAAGAACTAGGAACTCCAGGACCCACCCGAAAGGAAGGCTCCGAGGCAGATGTCGGAGCCGAGCTCCCGAGGCTCCAAGGGAAGAGTGGGCTGGACAGGGTCCGATGCCACTCACCTCGGAGGAGACCAGGAAGCCGGCCACGATCCCTCTAAGGAAGGTCTCGAAGAGGAATTAAGAGTAGAGGCTGAAGGAGCAGAAGGAGCTATCTGTCCCTCAGCCGTAGCAGAAACCATTCCCGAAGACTCCAACTCCAAACTCTGGGGTAGAGTCGAAGGAGGAACTGCAATGGGGTGTGGACTAATAGCCGTCTGCTGAGACGGACTATGTAGCATTTGGGCCAGTGCCTGTGACTTTAGTAATCTACTGACCACTCTCTCCAAATCATGGTTAGAAAAGCCTGGATGACCTTGAAGATCGGCTCCGATGGCTCCGTTCCGAGAGGAAGCCGGAGCCCGAAGTATCTGCTCCAAGGAAGGGACCTAGACCTCTTCCTCGAAGGAACCATCGGAGCCGATGAAACCACAGAAACTGTCGGAGCCGACAACTTATCGGCACCGACAGGTAGCTTCGATGCATCGGCTCCAGCAGGAGCAGATACGGCCATAAAGTAAGGGTGTCGGAGATCGGAGCCGACACCGATGCCTGCCACATGGTGGTCGGAACGATCGGAGCCGACACCAGAATCGGCACCAATAGCCATCGGTGCGAAGGTTTGGTAACCAGAATCGGCTCCAGCGGGCGATCTCGACTCTGAATGAGTCGGAGCTGAGGCCACAGGCTTGGACACAGAAGCCTGGGCCTTGAAAGACTTAGAAGTCTTAGATGGGGCCGACTTAGCCGGAGAGCCCTCCGGCTTAAGAAGGCCCCTCAAAATCAATTTATTTCTTCTTTCCTGCAGGACTCTCTGGCTAAAAGAATGACATATAGCACAGGAGTACTGCAGGTGAAGAGGCCCCAAGCAGTAAAGGCAAGAAGTGTGACCGTCTGTCAGAGACATCTTCTGACAGCACGAGTCACACTTCTTAAAGCCTGAGACCCTTTCCTTAGACATGGTGAATAAAACACACACACAACACCAGTCCAAGAAATTAAATTAAATATATCAAAAGGTATCAATAACAGACACACACACACCCTAACAAGGGGGGGATGGGATGTTAGAAAGTCTGACTGAAAGTTATAAGGAGACAGGGAAAATTTTTGTCAGAAAGGGACTAAAACTATGTTAAAACTAATAATTTTAAGGTTTTTTGAAGAAAGGGGCTAAAATAGTAATGTAAAAATTCACTTACCAGGAGCTGGTAAAAGGAGGACCTCATCAGTGAGGCGGCAAACGAGATCTGGGTACTTACCGCCTTGCATCATGGGATATGGGGCTGCCTCGAGCTGGTAAAAGTGACTCTCGAGCTTAGCAAGTGCCGAGTCGGAGCCGAGGATCGGCTCCGAACCCATCAAGCAAGAATGAAGGCGAGATTGACAACTTAACATAAAGAAGTTATGTACTTACCATAATGTTCCATGTTTGTAGTCCATCTCACCCTTCATTCTTTACATATGGGATCCTCTGCTCCGACTCGACCTATTTACAAGCTGGAAGACTTCTGGTTGGCTCATGGCTAGGTAGGTTATCCCATGGTGCAGCAGTACAGTCCCCCAATCTTGTTTGCTGCGGACCAGAAAAAATAATAGCATACAGAAAGAAGCCAATTCTAAAAGGTCTCCATAAATAATTAAATTAATATTTTTCTGTCTACAGGTACTTCCAGGCTGGGGGCAGGAGGGCGGGTTCGTAAGAATGAAGGGTGAGATGGACTACAAACATGGAACGTTATGGTAGTACATAACTTCTTTATGTTCTGTAGTCATATCTTACCTTCATTCTTTACATATGGGACAGTGTCCCTAGCGCCTTATTCTTGGGTGGCTTAAGGAAAAACACTCCTGAGTACCGTGGAACCAAAAGATGCTCTATCCCTGGAAGTTAAATCCAATTTGTAATGAGTAATAAAAGTGAGAGGGGTAGCCCACGTAGCAGCTGCACAAATATTATCAAGTGGGACCCTGGCTTGAAAGGTTGCAGAGGTAGACTGAGATCTGGTGGAATGAGCCTTGAATTTAAAGGGTAAAGGTTTACCCTCAGAATTGTTAACATAAGATATACAGCTAGAAATCCAGTTAGAGAGAGTCACTTTGGAAACTGGTAAGCCCAACCTGGATTCAGAAAAGGAAATGAATAATTGATTCAATTTTTTGATGTCTTTAGTCCGGTGTAAATAAAAACGTAATTGTCTATGGACATCCAGCTGGAGAAACCTATACTCAAGCTGCACTGGAGTGATTTGGAAAGAAAACCAGAAGCTCTATGAACTGATTGAAAGTGGCATGGGAGCAGACCTTGGGAACAAAGGAGGGATTAATACGAAGGGACACCCTGTCTTTATGAAAAATCAGACAAGCCGAGTTAACAAACTAAGCTTGCAATTCTGACACCCGTCTGGCAGACGTGATAGCCACCAAAAACGTCTTACACGACAAAAACTTCAAAGAGGATGAATGAGAAGGCTCAAAGGGCGGAGATGTTAATTTAGATAACACAAAATTTAAATCCCATGAGACCACAGGCTCTTGAACAGGTGGTCTTAAAGTGGCACCTTTCAGGAAAGTTTTGCACAGTTTATAAAACATCAAGTTAGAATCTGGGAAACCTAGATGAAAATTTGAAATTGCTGCCAAATGAACTCTGATAGTGGCAGCTGAAGATCCTTGGTGAAAAAGTTCAGAAAGAAATTCCAAAACCACTGGAATGGAGGCAGTGTAGGGGTCAACATCCATTTTCTCTGCCCAAAGAGAGAATCTTTTCCATTTACTGGAATATAATCTCCTAGTGGAAGGTTTATGAGAAGACGTAAGGATATGAGTCACAGAAGGCGAGAAGTCGTGAAGCCTGACTAGGGATGGAACTGGAGCAGCCACACTGTCAAATTGAGGGTGTGTAAGGAGGGGTGAAGCGAACCTGACATGCGAGTCAACAGGTCTGGAATTAGGTCCAGAATCCAAGGATCGTCCAGGAGAAGAGGCCTGAGGAAGGGGAACCAAACCTGACGAGGCCAGTAGGGAGCAATGAGGATCGGTTTGCTTCCCAGCTGTTTTGGTTTCTGAATCACCTTGGGAATGAGAAGAAAGGGAGGAAAAGCATATAGGAGACCCAGGGGCCAATCGGGAACAAATGCATCTCTGGGCTACTCCCCCGGAGGGGGCATGAGGGAAAATTAGCTGCTGCATTTGGCACTGATTGGGCTGGCAAAGAGATCGCAGTAAGGCTGTCCCCACCTGCAGAAAATCTATTCCGCTGTATCCTGTTTCAAAGACCACTCGCGAGGCATCAGGATCGCCTGGCTAAGCTTGTTGACTACCACGTTGGAAGTAACTGGAATGTGTGTTGCTACCAGAAAACGCTGGGAAGATATCACCCATTGCCAAACTCGCATGGCCTCTTGACAGAGTGGGTAAGATCTGGTTCTGCCGTTTGTTGATATACCATACTACCGACATGTTGTCTGACTGTATTGCAATAGTACCCAGATGAAGAAGGCCGTGAAGTGCTTACAATGCCAGGAGCACCGCCCTCATCCCTAGAACGTTGATATGCAGGTGAGTCTCATGATCTTGCCATGTGCCTTGGACAGTCCTGCCTAGATAATGCCCCCCACCCTATCTGTGAGGCATCCGTGGTCACGGTGGCAACAGGTTGGTGGGAACAAATGAAGCGCCTGTGGTCAGTTGATTGGGTAATATCCACCAAAGGAGGTCCTTCTTGCAAGATTCTGTCAATGGAATGTGATGGGATAATGGAAGGTGCTGAAAGGACCATTGGGACGACAGAAGCCACTGAAGAATTCTCATGTGTAACCTGGCTAGTGGCACTAATAGTATGGTGGAAGCCATGGTCCCAAGGAGCTGCAGAACAATCTTGGTTTTGACCTTTCATAAAGGGAGAAGACACTGAATTTGAAGAACCAGGTTCTGTGCCCTGTCGGCAGGAAGACGAGCCACCATGTTTACTGTGTCTATCTCTGTGCCTATAAAAATCACAGATTGAGAGGTCAATAAGGCAGATTTTTCCCAATTTATAGAGATTCCCAGCTGGGCACAAAGCTGAATAGTATTGTCCCTGCTTTGAAGGAGTAGATGCTTGGTGGGGGCAGTCAGGAGCCAGTCGTCCAAATACAGAAAAACCTGGAATCCTCGATGTCTCAGGTGAGTTGTCACTACTGCCATACATTTGGTGAACACCCTGGGGCTGTGGTGAGACCAAAGGGAAGAGCATGGAACTGGCAGTGACTGGCTCCCAGCCGGAAGCGCAGATGACTCCTTGAAACCGTGTCCATTTTTATGTGGTAGCAGGCATCTTGGAGATCTACTGAGCACACCCAACTGTCTTTCCCTAACAACGGGAGTACAGACTCCAGCGTTACCATCCGGAACTTGTCCTTTACTAATTCGTTCAGTCTGCTGAGGTCCAGAATGGTCCTCCAGTCTCCTGTACGTTTTGGCACTAAACAGAATCTGGAGTAAGTTCCGGATCCTATTTGGTCTGCTGGGATGGTTTGGATGACTCTTTTTGACAGCAACTTGTTGACCTCCACAGTTGCCTGATCCCTGTCACTGGGTGGAACATCTGGGATCTTTTTGGGAACAAAGGGTGGAAAAGAAAAGCGTATGACATAACCTCTGGTAATAATTCTTTGTACCCACTTGTCTTGAGTGATACTTAGCCAGGCTTCTGTATACAAAGAAATGCGACCCCAAACCGGCCCCAGAGAAGCACAATTGGGCCCCACATCAGGAGCACTGGTAAGGCTGGCTCTGAAAGGAATCACAACCTCCCTGGTTTTGAGGACTGCCCCTGCCTCCAGGGAAATGTCTACCATTTCCTCTTCCTTTGCCTCTGAAGGAGTCACCACCCTGTGCCTCCTGGAAAAACCTCTGGGACTTCTTGAACCACATTTTATCGTCCCTTTGACCCTTAGGGTATGGTCTAGAGGGAACAGTAAAATGTACTCCCATGGCAGACAGTGTTTTTCCTTCTTGCTCGCACCGGGTGAGAGCGTCCTTTACCTTGGATCCAAACAATGAGGAACCCAAAAATCCCAATCCCTCCGAGCTACAAATCCCAATCCCACCGAGCTACACGCTCTAGGGACCTAAACCTTGTCACCACAATAAACAGAACATGCCGGAGGGATAGATTCCTGTCCCAGAGATTTCCCATACTCTGGAATAAACTACCTATTTATATCAAATAAAGCTCCTCATTAGCACTCCAAGAAAAATCTTGATGATTGGATGGGAAATAGGAAATTCACCCCGGGGATCACCTCTGTGGCTCTGCTCGACAGTGGCACAGGAAAATAATTTTCTTGGGTGGCAAAAGCCAGGGTACCTTTCTGGCTGGGCTTGTATAGGCCCCAGGGCCGATAGCCTAGTACTTACCTACGAACCGTCGAAGGGGGCGTTGGTAAAGGTAGACTTAAAATGTTCCGCAAAGTTACACAAACACATTCAAGAATGACGCCTCAGGGAAATTCCTGAACCCGCTACTCTACTCACTCCATCGGCCATATATGAAATAAGCCGCATGGAAGAGTTAACAACAGAGTTCAAGGTGGACAACTGGACAGAAACCTTGTCAGGGATTCCCTCAGTACATGTACCTTGTAAAGAGACTCCTAACTCTTTAAGGAGATCTCTCTGAAGCCTCAAAGTAAGGTAATTCAGTGATCCAAGGGTAAATGCCGGTGAAGAAAAGATGCGCTTCTCGTATCTGTCCATCATTCGAGACTCCTTATTCGGTGGATGAATAGAAGTTTCAGCTAGCTCCTTCTTAGTGGCCACCACCACCACCATGGCATCTACAGGCATACCTTTAGATAAAATGTCTTTTCCTGGAGGGGGAGAAAAAAACTTGTTCGGTCTCCTGGGAGCTGGGGCTCCATGGCATCAGGAGTATCCCACACCTTTTGACTAACTAAATCCATCAGTTCATCGAAGGATGGAGACACCCAAAATGCGAAGGTTGAGACCCGAAAGCCTTCAGGTACACAGACTCCTCATCAGAAGGGGTGACAGTGGGCCAGCCACACCTCTGTTTAAGGATCTCCAGAATGTCTACAAAGGAGACATCAGATGATGGCTTGAAGGACCCTTCCAACTCCTTGAGGCCAGTATCAGATGTCAAAGACTCATCCTGGGAGTCGACATGCTTCCTCTTACAAGTCCTCTTCCATGGGGGTTCCTCAGAAGGACATTCTGAGGAGGTCTTGGAAGAGTGTGGGCCACCAGCTGGTGGCTCCTGAGGCTGGGGGTCTCTGCTATCGCTGGAGGGAGTAGGAGCTGAGACAGAAGTAGGTGCTATTGGGGGGAGTGCTGGTACCTCTGGTAGGAGCTGATGATCTGGACAGCACACTCCATCATCTCGAATGCCAACCTCTCCATCTCTGAGGCTCCGAGGAGACTGAAGATGCTGTCGGCGCCAGATAGACGCAGGGTGCAAACCCACCCTAGCCGACATACCGAGAGGAAGACTCGGAACCGAAGTTTGGTTCCAAGCATCCCTGTCGGGGCCAACTGGAGATCTTCAGCCCCTGGACACTATGGACGGCACCGAAAGTGTCGGAGCAGAACTCGGCTCCGAAACAGCCACAAGAGGAGCTGGAGCCAAAGGTTCCACCGGTGGTACCAAACACTCCGGCTCCAAAAGACCAGCATGGCTCGGAGGAGGAATGAATGGGAACGAGTGGCTCCGGAGCCAACAACAATTTAGGCAAAGCAGACAACTTCAAAAGTCTCAGCACTACCCTCTCCACATCTTCTGATAAACTCCTGGAAGACCTGGATGACATAGTAGGAGATCGAGATCTTGGAGGTACAGGAGACTTCAATAACAAGGAGGCCGGTAGAAGGTCCATAGACCGGCTCCGAGAAGAAGTCTCAACAGTCTCAGCGGTTGGCTCCGAAATACTTGGAACCGACCCTGCAACAACAATGCCGGTCTCCGTCAGCTCCGAGGTCTTTGGAGCCGATGAGGCAGTTTTTGAAACTTTAAGAGGTGGCTCCGTGACACCAGCCGGTAGATTCAGAGGATGATGAGGAACTAGACAAATCTTCCTCGAAGGAAAGTTTAAGACCACCTTTTAGGATTACCTTGTTCTTCCTTTCCTGCAACACCCTAGGACTAAATGCATGATAAACAGGTCTCCTGTAAATGGATGGCCCTTAAACAGTAAATGCAGTTACTGTGACCATCCGTTATAGACATTTTTTGAGAGCACTTAATACATTTCTTAAAGCCAGATGGCTTATGAGCCTTACTCTTTTTAGACATTCTATCGGTATAGGATACACGCGCACAGAGAAAGGACGACTAGGTCCTCTAATTTAAATGGGCCTAGCCCTGCAGGAAGGAAAAGACACCACGAGGACTAGGTCCTCTAAGTTAAACAAGCCTAGCCCAGGCAAGGAAGAGATAGGGTCTTCTAACTTAAACAAACCCAAAAGTTAGAGAAAGTAAGAAATTATCACACACTCAACAGAAACAGTAATGAACGAGAATGCACAAATTCAGACTTACATCAAGCACAAACAGAACATAGTTCTGGTAACAATATCAGCAATCCAACGATGCTAAATAATAAGCAGGAAACCGCCAAAAACTCTATCAAAACACACAGAATAATAGTGCGCAAAAGGTACATACGCTAATCCAATCTAGAAAAACCAGTACACAGAATACCAACGAAGTAAGAAAAGGCCAAAAGGCCAAAAATTGCACCAAATGGCACAAGTAAAGCTAACAACTCTAATAACAACTACAATAACAGTTTTAACTAAACAGCCAAGAAAATGTTAGTAAAAGTGGAAAAAATGCAATCACTTAGCCAGAGCCAAAGAGAAGCACAACTGAACTCGTTGACGCAGCAAACGAGATCTGGGGATTGTACTGGTGTACCATGGGATACCTACCTAGCCACGGGCCAACCAGAAGTCTTCCAGCTTGTAAATAGGCTGAGTCGGAGCAGAGAATCGGCTCTGATCCCATATGTAAAGAATGAAGGTGAGATAGGACTACAGAACATCATATTTTAGTCACACTGTACTTTAAATAGCTTTACAGAAAACTGCTATTTGTAGTTTAGAATGAGAAGTACAGTTAAGCATATTTAAGCTTTTAGGATATGCAAAACTTATACTAAAAATGGGGAGGCACAGTGGTACAGTGGACAGCATTGTCGCTTCACAGCAAGAGCTTCCCCAGTTCGATTTTCGGCTAGGGTGCCTTCTGTGTGGAGTCTGCATGTCCTCCCTGTGTTCATGTGGGTTTCCTCCCACATTCCAAAGACATGCAGTAGGTGGACAGGGCACTCTAAATTGGCCATAGGTATGAGTGCATATACGAGTGTGCGATATGGAAGAACAGCCACAGCAGGGTTAATCAACCATCAGTGTAAACACTGGATCTAGATGATTGCCACTGTTGAAATGACACCCCAACTCCATGAGCAAAAATACGAAAAGGAGGTTGGGGATGGAAGGATACTAATATTTAAGGAGCAATAAATTTCTTTGATACTCTTAAATGTGAAAATAAACCTATTAAGTGCTGCTATAGACCGTAATTTCCACCCAAGTCCAAGGATGTAATTGTGTAAATGGATGAGTTGGTTAACAGGAAAACGTACCTGACAAAAACAACTTGGGGAAAAAAAATGATGAAATAGTTAGCATGGAAACTATACATATAAAGTCATTGGAATTTCTATTGTGTACTCAAGATATTATTAGTTAGTTGACTACATGGGAGTCAATACTTTCTTTGAGTTATCTGTATGACAACTGTGAATGACGTTTCCCTCCAATCCTTTGATTTTTTTGGTTTGTTTTTGAGTATAACATGCGACAAGGACAGCTTTATGTTAAAACTAAAATGGAGTGCTTGGTAATATGTATATATGAAAATTAAGCCCTTTCAAGTTTGCTAAATGTTGGTGCTGAACATCAAATGATATGAAAAATTTAACTTGAGAGAAGTTACAGTCTTAACAATAGGTGTCTGGATTTTTGGACTACAGGCAAATGAGTACTTAACAGCAATGCACTAATTGCAGGCATACAACTCAAGTGTACCTCATTATGAGGCATTTTCCTCATTCTAAGACTTACATGTCCATGTTCCTCAAACTTGTACACTGAAAGGGTTTGTCACCCACATTATATTAAGAATGTTTTAAGTGATATCTATGGTAAATAATACTGAATTGTCATTAATTCATCAAAAGGGTTTTTTGTGAGTATAAAGAAACTCATATAACTACCCTGTAAGCATCCTAGCTGAAGCTGTTAATGTTCTACATGCATGTTGCCCATTTGTTCCCCATTATCAAAGGAAGTGTTCCACATTTTGGAGATGTTTGAAATATATGACTATCTGTTGGCTGCTTATACTGAATAATTATGTATGCATGTGGTTGTTTTTTCTTACTAGATGTAATAAAGATGTGTTTATAAAATTTGCAGCTTCTTCAACTGCGTCTTTCAGTCCAAGAATAATCCCCCTTTCCTTTATCCCTTGAGAAAAACAACACTCAATAGAATCTGACATTACCCCCAACAAATGTTTCAGAATTCTAACTGGTAAGCCATTTGGAACCTATGTCTTATCCTCTATCAAACCTCAAAGGTCTTTTCTCACATTTATTAGAGCATCAGTTCATTTATTCTCACCTGAAACAAATATCACTTCCCAAAGCAGGCAACCCCTTTACATTTTCCCTGGCAAATGATACAAAAAAAATCAAGGAAATCTCATTCTGCTGCTAGAACCCTGTAATGGGTGGAAGTGGGTACAAGCCATAACAGAATGAGCCAGAAATCTGTACCGCATTCCTCATGCAACTGCTCAGAGTAATGACAGCCTCCTTCCTTCACTAGAAATATGAACAACCTACATGACAGTGTTAGATTTTGTCCAATAAAGGTTTTTACCTTTCTGTAAGGAGCAAAAAAAGACTTCAAGTTTATAATCACCAGTACAGATTGCATTCCAATATCTGCCAACAAGATGACTGCCTCCAAACCGGTCTTACAGCCATGGAACACCAGAAGATCCTTCTCCTGCAAGGCTTCAGCTACCAAGGAAAAGGCCAACACCCTGATTAAGACTCCGGACATAGAGGAAAGCCCAAATAGAAACATGGTCCGGATGGAGAGATGATATAAATCAGCAGGCAAAGGAGAATACTATTGCTGGAACTGAATTCATTCTCAAGTCTTGTTGAGTATCTTCACAAGGTGGACCCTGTTTTTTCCAAACTGTCACCAAGGCAACACTGACATATAGACTGTATCTTATACAGCATACATCAGGGACAGAAGCAGATTTAAAAAAAGGCAGCTGGATGCACAAGTCCCAAGATAAAAAAGTGCCTAATCCTGGTAGGCACATTTTTGCCACGGCTGGAAAAAATTACAGTGTAGAAGCCTCAAGAAATAGAGAAACTCCTACAATGGGGTTAGGCCAGGCTCAGGGGGGAGGATAGCCACCCACTGTGCAAGAAAATAGTAGTCAACAAAAACTGACATGCCAAAAAAGAGCCACAAAGATGCTGGACCACTGAAGATAAGAAAAATTATGTACCGTTACTATTATGCAAGAAGACCAGAATTTCTGGATAAAAGATATTCAAAAAGACAAAAATTAGAGAAAAGAAAAATACCTACACAAGAAAATCTGTCAAAAGTTTCAAATGCAAATGTGTGGTCATAAATACAACAGATTCATGAAAAAAAATATATAGATCAAGAAACCTTGGGACATTTGGAAAAAGAAGTGACTAAGGATGACAGCAAAACCAAGAGATTTTAGAAAGGTATAAAAAAGAAACAGACATATGTTAGAGAAAAATGTATCTCTCATGATTACACCTCACAAAATGTATATTAACTTACTTCTTCACAAACATGTTTGATGAAATATTTAATATTTGTTCATGTTAAAAATTATATGCAGTATAGATGTATAGTTATGCAACTCGCAATTTAACTATTGTAGTTCTGAGTGTTTCACAACTGCATTCTAATATTAAGCTGCAAGTGTATTAACAGATGACTGAATGTAAAAAAAAAAGTGCTGAAGGAGTTAAGGGATGTTACATAGACTGGTTTCTGAAAGCAAGAAAGAACACAATGTATTTAAGCTCTGACCTTCCCAGGCTGGGATGGACAGTTACAAGGAATGTTGGGGAGTTAGAAATGTACTGGTACTAAAATGTACAAGGTCAGGAAACAAGACTAATTAACAAGCCAGGTGACCTGTGTTTTTCTAAAAGATTATTGGTACTAAAAACATGATTGTTCACATGCAGCATTAAGTGAGAAGCATGAGGGTCTGCAGAAATCCAATTTAACCACGTCAGTATTCTGCATGTATGTTACTGATAAGAAATTAAATAAAGAGTGTGTATTTTTGCTGCTTGGTGAGGCTGATTTTAAATTGTGTAGATAGTCTCCCAGCACTGAGATGTGGATGTAAATAAAAAGAAAATGTTTTGGACATCCTGAAGAGTTATTCTTGACTCAAGGTAATTAATGTTATTTATGTGTATTTTAAACTGCACTTTAACACATGGGAAAGAAAGAGATATGGGATGGTGTAATATTTATGCAAAGGAGAAAGCCAAACTAATCAATACGAAAAAAGCATCTCCAAAGATTTTTGGAGATAAATACAGGCAAAGGCACCCAGATATGGAAAATTTCACAACACAAAAAATAAGATCACAAAGGGGGAACACAGGACAAAAGATTAGTAAAGTAGAAATTAAACAAATAGAAGCTGAAGTTATGGAATATCTTTAAAGTGAAGGATTTAGTGTAGAAAGTCTAACACAGGTCATGTCAAAGCATGAGGGAAAAATTAGTTCTCAGAATAAGAGGAAACAGGTAGAGTAGGTGACTGAAGAAGAAATATGGACATGGGAAAGAATAAGAGATTTAATATAGCGCATTATTTACGCAAAGGAAAAGCAAAAATAATCACTACAAAAAAGCAGCATCAAAGATATTTGAAGAAAAATACAGACAAAGCCATCCAGATATGGAAAATGTTACAATACAAAAGTAGAAAAGAGGATTAGTAATGGAGAAGTTAAAGAAATAGAAAATGAATTTACGGATCACCTGGGAAGTCAAGCATTTACTATAGAAAATCCAACTCTGGTTATGCCACAGCATGACAGAACAGTGAATCCCCAAATAAAGGAAAACGGGTTAACAGGAAGCATGTGATCAATTACATACTTTGGATCCTTCAGTAAGAAATCAGTACAAAAGTTCAGATGGAGTTGCACAGCAAGGGAAGAAACAGGAAACGGTGGCAACTTTGATACAGTCAATATTAAGACTGATGAAAGAAATAGATTCCAGAAATTCAGTAAGACCCAAAATCCTAGAAGTCTGATAAAATAAATGAACACAGTAATCAAGACTATTAAAAGAAATTCACGTGACATAACAGAAGTAAATATATTACTGTGCAGCTAAATTAATAAATAATTAAGTCTTACCACAAAAATACAGGGCAATAAGGGAAAAAGGGAAGAAATCAAATGCCATTGTGGAATTCTCAGACAGAGAAAAATATAAAGCAATTAAGACAAGGAGTGTCACTGTTATTAAGAGTATAGAAGAGGGAACAGATAGATGTAATAAAAGCAATGCACAGTATTAGAACAGACCGTTATCTATCGTACACTATTACAAATGATACACACTAAAAAGATTAGCACACGCAGAATAACTTAAAAGATATGGAGATAAAAAGGAAAAGTACAAAATAAGCAATTTACTGATGACCCAAAAAATGTTTCAGAGAATTGAGTAACAAAGCAAAAGGAATAGAAATACCACCAAAAAAGTAGACAACAGACATTTTGGAGATACAGCTATGAAGATCCTGTGGATCATACAAATCATGAATGGATAAAAGTGGTAACTGAAACAGTAAGAAGCTCAAATGTACAGGATATGAAAAGTGATGAAGTAAGGGTCAAAGAAAATGAAACAATATTAAGAAAAGCTCCTAACTGGAAACCCCCAGGGCTAGATCTAGTACATAACTTCTGGCTAAAAGTATTGGCATCTTTACAAGAAGATTTAGCTCTGATTAAGAACTACTTATATGCACACCTTAAACAGACACCAACCTGATTAATAAGAAAAACAATACTCCTCCTTAAGAGGTAATAGAAAAAAAACAAGTAAATCCAAATAACGGAATGGAGTCCACTAGCATGTATATACCAACGCAGAATGGTAAAAACAGTCCTTTATTAGGATCAAACCATAAAGTCTCCTGAATTGTATAATTGAAGACGAAAGCGCTTATTATTTTACGTTGAATACTGATAATCGTTTTTATTCTAATAAAGGACTGTTTTTACCATTCTGCGTTGGTATATATTTGCCAGTGGACTCCATTCCATTTTTTGGATTTACTCCTCCTTAAGAGTTAACCGGCAAACTATCCTAAAAACTATTAAACCAATAATTTGTCTTCTGACAATACACTGGAATTGTTGAACAGAGTTATAGTCATTTAGAAGAAAACTCAATTATGGCAACAGAATAAAAGGGTAACAAAACAAAGTCATATGAAACAAAGGATCATTTGCTGTTAAAAAGTGATAATGGAGAATAGTAAAAAAGGGAAAAAAATCTCTGAGTGTGGCATGGAAAGATTACAAAAAAGCATTTAACAGCATCCCACATTCATGGATAAAGGAGTGCTTACAGACTTGCAAGGTAAACCCCTACACTGATCAATTACATTACATGACTGAATGATTATACATCCCTTAAACCTGTTCTGAAGAACAGGAAACTTAGGAAGAAAGTAGTATGAAGCAATCTGCTGTGCCCTGGAACTAGGATTATGTTTCAAATAGGACATGCAAGCATGCTTTACAGTGCTTATAGGCTTTTTACACACATTTTTATATATTTTTATACACACATGTGTTTTTTATATGTATTTCTACATGTATTTTTATATGCATTTTCTACATATATGTTTTTATCTGATTTAAAAGAGTGTGTATCTCTTTGAATCTGGAAAGCATTGGAGTCTTGTATTCTCCACGGGGATTGGTGGGTCTTGTGTGATGTGTATTATAAAAAGGGGATTGTTTTTAAGCATGTTTGTTTTGGTATGAGGAAGCAACCAGGATAGGTTGTGAAAGCGCTTACCTATGCAATAAAGGTTTCTGTGGAACTTTATTTGGATTCTTACTTGGATTTTTATTGGATTTTGGCTTCTCCTTGGTTTTAGTGTTTGGAACATTTTTTCTTTTACATTGAACTTTTCTGTTTGTTCCATCACTCACCAAACAAGGCTTTTCCTTTTTCATTATTGCTTGTTATTGTGTTTTAGCCCCGTTTACCATGGCAGAAAGAGAATATGTTGGTGCTCAATCATTTGTCGATAGGACTGATGGGGATATGAGCTGTCAACGCTTTCTACAACTATTGAAATTGGATTTGAATCCATTACTAACTGGTGAGTTTCCATCTCAGTTAGAATATGACAAGGATGATAATCAGGAACAGATTGATGTGAGGCAACAGTTACAAGCACTAGAGAATGATTTATATAGACTGAAAAGACTGCAGCTTCAGAGATTTCACATGGAAGCCAGTGTTAAACATAGTAGTACCCAGGGGTTTACGAGTAATGAATATGCCCTCATATGGTACTCTTTATCCAGAACTGCTAGTGAAATGGCAGCAGATAAATAATGACACTAGCATTAAATACATGCAGTTGATTATAGACTTTTTCCTACCCTTAGAAAATGAACTCTGTGATAAAATAAAACAAACGCAAGAATTGCTCCATAAAAATTCTCATGACAGCTTTATAGATTCCCGTTTGTCTGAATTGACAGATCAAGTCACCTCCTATGAACGGAGATTATTACAGACGAAGCAGGAAAAAGTTAGAGGGATTTAACTGATTTTCAGAAAGGGAATGTCTTCTTGTGGCCCAGGGAACCTAGAGCAGACATAGCCCGTGCTGAAAAGGATGCTGGAAAAAGCATGAACAATAACGTCATGAATTGTAAAGAGCAGCTGCTCACCATGCCCCAGCAGAATGTTGGAAGTTTGGTAGTGACTGCATCCACTTCGACTACTGCTGGGTTTACCAACTCCCTTGACATTACTACAGTTAAACATACTGAAAGATGAGTGAATGGCTTCGACAATACACCACTTATTCCAGATTCTGAACAAGTGGTGAGACGGAAGGAGGTCACAACCAATAAAGAAACTACAGTGGGGGTGTGTGGAATCATCCATTAACCATGAATGATCATTCCTGGCTTTATCTCTCCCTTTTCATGTACGCTCAAAGAGGGCCCTGGAAGTGGAAACAGAAGACAGAAAATTCAAAAGGAAACACTCAACAGGGGAAGGACAGGTACAGACACTGAAAAAAATGCAGCAAATGACCTAGTTTGTAATATTTCCATGTGGCAACTAGATGAAGATGAGGTGAAAGTGTTAAACAAGGGCTTGAGCTTCATACCCTCCGTGCAAGTGAATTTACCAAGTGCGTTGATTGAACTGAGATTGTTTGCACGTAACGTTTCCCTGAAAATGATATATGATGTAAGTACTGAAAATGTGGATGTTGATCTTGATCTTTTTAAAAACAAGTATTTTTACACCCACTCTACCACCGAGTGTTGAAGTGTTTATTACAGCATGTGAGAATGACTTATATACTGCTCTTAGATCCGACTGCAGAGATAAAAAGTTTTACAACATGACGTTAAATGAGAGACAAGCATTGACTAGGCTTCGTAATGATGGGGATATAATTATTAAACCTGCTGACAAAGGGCACCAGAGAGTAGTGATGGACAAATTGCTTTATTCAGAATCCTTGAATAATATGTTGGATTGTGAGAATACATATAAATTACTTGAAGTAACAGAGGTAAAATCAATAATGGAGAACTATAAAAGGCAAATTGAGAATTGCTATTTAGAGCATGCTATACCTGAATGTCTGCATAAATATTTTATTATTGACACACCTGTTATTCCCAGTTTTAATGGACTTCCTAAGGTCCATAAGAATAAACTGAGACCACCATTCAGACCCATCGTTTCAGGATCTGGATGGATTACTGAAGCCAGCATCTGTTTATCTGGAAAAGCAATTGAGACTTATGATTTCTAAGCATTGTTCAATACTGAGAGATTG
The DNA here is from genome assembly GCF_019279795.1 of Protopterus annectens. Taxonomy (NCBI): domain Eukaryota; kingdom Metazoa; phylum Chordata; order Ceratodontiformes; family Protopteridae; genus Protopterus; species Protopterus annectens. The sequence goes on along the minus strand of NC_056725.1, from coordinate 758,107,394 downwards.
GGCATTTTTAAAAAAGATTTTTATGCCTTTCTAAGCAGCTACAAGGCAACTGGGAAAGAACTTTGGGTTACCTTGGATGTAGTATCCCTTTTCACCAGCATTCCCAATGAGGTAGGAATATGCTATGTAAGGGAGTTCTTGATGAAAGATGCCACAATAGCTGTAGAAAAGATTGATTTAATTTGTTTCCTACTTGAATTAATTTAAGAATTTAATGTTTTCACATTTGAAACAAGGTCTTTTTTGCAAACATCAGGGGTGGCCATGGGGACCCCAACAGCTAACAGTTATGCAAACATAGTAATGGCACAGTGGGAACAATGCTTCATGATGAATAATGATTTCAGTAGGAATATATTATTTTTCCGGCGTTTTGTGGATGATTTGTTTCTTCTATGGGGTGATACTGAAGAAAGGTTACATGAGTTTATTGAACATCTGAATAATAGTACAGAATTTTTGAACTTTACTGTTAATAGTTCTAGGACTAGCGTTGACTTCTTGGATATTAAAGTAATAAGGGAAACAACAACTGGAAAGATATACACTAGCCAGCATAGGAAGGAATGTTACCATAACAGTTATGTTCAACATACAAGTATGCATCCACCCCACATCTTTAAGAATGTTGTTAAGAATCAGGCTGTGCACATGTCCAGGTTACATGCCAGGAACCAGGATTTTGAGACCAGTTTGGCAACTTTGAGGGATGAGTTTGCAGTGAGAGGTTACCCCAAAAAAGAGATAGAGGAGGCTTGTCAAACAGCCAAAAGTCAGAGAGAGACAATATAGGGAAACCATACTTCTCCAGTCCGGCTAGAGATAATCTGACCTCTGAGAAGAGGATAGGTGGCACTCACGTTTTGAGCTATAACATGACACATTCAACAGATACACATCTGATTAAGAATATACTGTATAGGAATTGGCATATTCTAGGTACAGATTATCAGGTCAGTAAGGTAGTAGGTGATAAGCCAAAGTTTACATATAAAAACAGTAAATCACTCAGAGGAATGTTCTGCTATAAAGAAAGGACGGAACATCCCCCTCTGGTGACCTATGGGACAGTGAGATGCAACAAGTGTGCATTCTGTCAGTACATTGAAACCAACAGATTATTTGTACACCCCATAACATGGAAATCATACAAATTTAGTGCCATGGGGGACTGTCAAAAGTACAGTTTTGTACCTACCATAAATGTAGATGTTCGAAGATCCACATTGCTGCAGTCCTTACACTTGGGTAGTCCGCTGTCCTCGGTCGGCCCGAATATCAAAGTATTAGGCTGACGTCGGTCAAGGCGCTTAAGACTGACATCAGGACGTCAGGGTACAAATGCGCATGACCGACGTCATATCCTCAGTCTTTTCTTGCCCCAGATGTCAGAAGACCCTAAAAAGAAAGGTCAAAACCAAAGACAGCAAAACAACCAACCACCCTTGCACTAATTATATGTACAATATATACAATATCCACAATATTCAAAACCCAAACCACACAACCGCCTCTAACTACAGAGGGAAGGAGGAGGGTAAATTGGACTGCAGCAATGTGGATCTTGAACATCTACATTTATGCTAGGTACAAAACTGTACTATGTTCTTCATCTCACATTGCTGCAGTCCTTACACTTCGGTAGAATCCCAAAGCAGAGGTAAGGGAGCATGGCAAACTATAAAGCAGTAGGGGCTGCCAAAATGCCCTGTAAAATTGCAGTGGCAAAACCAGCCCTAGATTTAGAGTAAAGTGGAAGGTGGTAATGCTTAGAGAAAGTATGCACTGAACTCCAAGTAGCTGCCTCCAAAATATCTTTAGTTGCCACCCCTTAAAAAGCTGTAGAAGTGGCAGTAGCCCTAGTGGAATGAGGCCTAATCCCAGCTGGAACCTCCTTACCATGATGGGAATAACAGAAAGCAATACAAAACCCAATCCACTTAGAAATAGTTTGTTTTGACACAGGCTTGCCCTGAGAACCCAAAGCAAATGAAACAAATAACTGCTGAGACTGCCTGAACCCTTTAGTTCTGCTCAAATAATATCGCAACTGCCTGTGTATATCCAAAGTGTGCAAAATCTTTTCCCCTTTATTTTGGGGGTTTGCATAAAAGTAGGCAAATGAATAGTTTGGTTTAAAGCCACACTAGAAACCACTTTAGGCATAAAGGAAGGATTAGTGCGTAAAGATACCCTATCCTTATGGAAAATTAAGAAAGGCTCAACCGCCATAAGGGCCTGTAATTCAGAAACCCTTCTCGCAGAGGTAATGGCCAACAAAAAGCAGTCTTCCATGATAAATATTTCAACTCGGCAGTAGCTGCAGGCTCAAAAGGTTGTAGAGTGAGTTTCTCCAACACAAAATTGAGATCCCAAGCAGGAGTAGGAGCTCTACGTGGGGTCTTTAATTCTTTGCCCCTCTAAGGAATTGCTTAAACAAAGGATGAGAAAACAATGGTGGGTCACAGTCATAGTGAGCAGAAATTGCTGCAGCATGAACCTTAATAGAAGAGAAGGACAAACCTTTGTCCAGTAACTCAGCAAGATATTGAAGAGCCACACTTAAATTAGGCTTAGAAACATCAAATTCCTTTGCTGTACTCCAAAATAAAATCTCTTCCATTTATCTGCGTACACTTTCCTTGTACTAGGCCTTCTGGCCTCCAAAATAACATTCAAAACTTGCTGTGGAAGCGGAGACCCTCCAGGGTTTAAAACAGAATATGCCAGGCTGTTAGGTGAAGAGAGTGAAGTTTGACATTGAGTAAATGACTGTTCTCCTGAGACAGCAGGTGTGGAATCAAGGCAAAGGCCATGGAGGCTCCCGTACCAGACTTCTCAGTAATGGGTACCAGTGCTGTCGAGGCCAATCTGGAGCTATTAAAATCATCTTTGGCTTGTCCTGTCTGACCTTTAGGAGTACCTTTGGAAGGAGAGGCAGAGGTGGAAAGGCATACACATGAAGATTGCTCCAATTGAATGAAAGAGCATCCACCTTCCAAGCTGTGGGATGAAACCTTTTATGCAAAACTTTGGCAGCTGGTAGTTTAGTGGAGAAGCGAACAGAACTATGTCTGGAGTTCCCATAACACTGTCAATTTCTGAAATACATGAGGATCCAATTTCCACTCGTGGGGATCCATAATTGCCTGCTCAACACATCTGCTAAGGAGTTCTGTGCTCGGCAGAAACCTTGCCTGAAGATTTAGCTGTAAACTGAGAGCAGTCTCCCACAAAATCATTGCTTGTCTGCATAGAGGATAAGAATGTGTTCCCCCTTGCTTGTTGATGTACCACATGACAGTTGTGTTGTCTGTTAGAACCAACACCTGCCCTGGAAGAAGTAAATCCTTGAAAGCTATTAATGCAAATTGGACTGCTAACATCTCCTTCAAGTTGATATGTAGATGTTGTAGTCTGGCAGGCCACGTGTCTTGTACCCACTTTCCATTTAGATGAGCTCCCCAAGCTTTGTCTGAGGCATCTGTCGTTAGAAACTGACTCGCCTCTGGCCGGGTCACAGAGAGTCCCTTGTTTAGGTGACATTCCTGAGCCCACCACAAAAATTCCTTTTGAATGCAAGGTATTATCTGAATGACAGTGTCCATATCTTGGCAGTGCTGTGTCCATACATTTTTGAGATACCATTGTAGCTTCCTCATATGCAGTTTGGCATTGGGAAGCACCAGAATACAAGATGCCATGAACCCCAAGGCTTGAAGGACTGTCCTTGCAGTCAGCCTGGACTGATGAGACAATTGATGGAAGTAAAGAGAAAGATTCTTTTGTTTGTCCGGGGTCAAAAGGCCATCTGGGATGCTGTATTCAGTCTCACACCCAGAAAGCACATGTCCTGAGAGGGTACTAGACTGGACTTTATTTCGTTCACAGAATACCCCAGGCATCTTAGCACTGCTATCACATATTGTAAATGATGAAGAAGTTCGTCCCTTCCTTGGGCCAGAATCAGGCAATCGTCCAAATAAGGATAGATCTGTATTCCTTTTAGCCTGAAGAAAGCTATCACTGGAGCCAGAACCTTCGTGAACACTCTGGCGGCAGTAGATAGGCGAAAGGGCGATGCAGAGAAGGGATAATGAGAAGTCCCAGCCCAAAAACGCAGATACTTCCTGCAACTTAGCCTGATAGGAACATGAAGGTAAGCCTCCTTGAGATCCAGAGTCACCATCCAGTGATCTTTGCCCAGCAGAGGTAAAAGCTGTTGTAACGTCAACATTTTGAACTTGGGAATGTCCAGATAAGTGTTGAGGATAGATAAATCCAAAATTGGTCTCCACGTGTTCCCCTTCTTTGGTACTAGGAACAGGCGAGAATAAAATCCTAGGCCCACTTCTGGCAGAGGGACCGGCTGTATGGCCCCTATTTGAAGCAGCAGAGAAATTTGTTTGTGAGCCTCTAGTCTTTGCTGAGGAGGAACGTCTGGCATGCCTTTGAAAGGAGGCAAGGTATGGAAATAAAACTTGTAACCTTGGTGTATGATATCCAATACCCATCTGTCTTGGGTAATCAAACTCCAATTTTCCTTGAAGAGTGCCAACCTTCCTCCCAAAGGTGCTGCCAGGCAAGAAGGATCTGGCAGCTGAAAAGGCAGGTCATTGGGCCTGTTTACGAAAGGACTGGCCCCTGCCCTCACCCGAAGACTGTGCAGGTGAACTCCCTGTTCTAGGTCTGAAAGAGCCCTGAGCTCTGCCCCTACCACGTCTAGATCTACCCCTAGACTGTGAATCATAAGAAGGGTACGTCCACCCCTTAGCAGGCCAATTCCTGCTAAACTTCGGAGGCTGAACTTGCAAAAAATCTTTAACAGCCTGCATAGACTTAGCCTTGTCTTCCATTTTCTTTAAGACTGACTCCACAGGTGAACCAAACAACACATCAGACTGTAAAGGAGCATCCAAAATCCTTGTCTTAACATGGTCAGATAAATTCTGATCCCTCAGCCAGCTTGCCTGCGAAGAACTGACCCAGTGGCAGCCACCCTAGACGAGGCCTGTACAGCATCAAAACCACATTGTAAAGAATGCTTACCCACCTGTTCAGAGACATGTACCAAATCTTGTAATTCTTTACACTCAATGCCTTCCGCCAGAGCATCTACCTTAGACTTCAATTGAGAAAGAAGATAGTTTTGATATTTCAACATGTGAAACTGGCAATTCAAAGCCCTCATAGCTAAGGTGGAAGAAGTATAGACTTTCTTTCCCCATCTATCCAAAGCTCTGGCCTCTTTATCTGGAGGAACCGGATTTTTACAACAGAGGCCTTGACACCCTTAGGTCCCTGACTAACAGTTTCTGGGTCCGCCCTAGGACTCTTATAAAGATATTTATGAGCTTCAGGCACCCTGTAATACCTGTCCGGTTTAACAGGAGCAGGAGGCAAAGAATCAGGATTAAGTGAAGCCTCTGCAAACACATCTTCCACAACATCCAGAACAGGAGGTATAGCCAAAGGCCTATGCTGGGGTAAAAGCAAAAATTCCCTAAGCCTTTTCCTGGAATCAGAGAAGTCCTGACCTTCCCACTTAAAATGTTCCCTCATGGAATGAAGAGTCTCTGAAAAGAAAAATCCTCTGGAGGAGAAGCAGAAGGAGTAGAATCATCTACATCAGAATCAGAATAAGGAGAATACTCCTGCAAGTCCTCGTCGAAGACTCTGAAACATCCGAAGCCTGCTCAAAACTCCCCAACTCTGGTTCCACCCTAGGCCTCTTATCAGGAGGGGCAAAGAACCTCTAATCAAAGTAATTAAATCTTCTGCCATTTTAAGCATGTGCTTCTTGGGCACAGATCCTGATGAACTAGGAGTGACACCAACAGAAGCTAAACCTGGCCTGCCTCTGGGAGAAGCCTTGGAAACAGAAGGAGAGGGCCTAACCACCCTAGGAAGGGAGGGAGTACAGTAACCTGAGAAGCCCTTCAGCCTGACCTGCCTCCTGAGAGGCCACATCCTGCAATATCAAAGTCTCCCCTGGGACTCCAGAGAAGCCTCCGCGGAACCACCGGTTCCACTGACGCCTCTAAAGAACCGGCGTCCGCACGGACGACTCTTCTTGCCTGGGTTTAGCTGCTTTGTCTTTGCGCTTCTTCAAGAAGCGGGCCGGAGCATCCGACGGCATATTATAATTGCACCACTTCCCAAGACCAACCTGGCACAATCTAACCTTCGCTAATAGTGCGCTTATTGAACCTAGCACAAAGCGACACCCAACAACGCCGTGCTCAGGCCCCAAACAAGGAATACACAAATTATGATAGTCCCTATGCGGTATCTGTTTCCCACAAGAAATACAGTTATTCACTTTTTCTGACATCCGGTAAACCACTGAGGCAAGAAAAACTAAAATATTCCCCAACGGGGTACTTAGCCAACTTTGACTCGGTCTGAAACTCCGAATTCGAAAAATTTCAGAACGCCGAACGGCACTTGCAACGCTGCTTCTGCATCGGACCATGCGGCAAAAACGACTGAGGATATGACGTCGGTCATGCGCATTTGTACCCTGACGTCCTGATGTCAGTCTTAAGCGCCTTGACCGACGTCAGCCTAATACTTTGATATTCGGGCCGACTGAGGACAGCGGACTACCCAAGTGTAAGGACTGCAGCAATGTGAGATGAAGAACATCTAAGGATGTGATATATTTAGCCCAAAGTGTATGCTGTGACGCATTCTATGTTGGGAAAACCAACAGACGCCTCAGAGAACGGATACGGGATCACTTCTACCATTTTAGAAGAGGGCAGGAACATAGTGCAATAGCCAAGCATATGTTGCAGCAGGGGGAGAACCATTATTTTAATTTCTCCATTATAGACAATTTAGTAGAAAATATGAGAGGTGGGGATTTAAGTAATAGAAAGTACAGTTTTGTACCTACCATAAATGTAGATGTCCGAACTGGATAGCATCTGCAGTCATAACAACTGGGTTGTCCTGTCGTCAGGCAGCCCTTCAGTCGGCCGGATTCCAAAGTCCGGGTCCGGCTTCGGCTGATGTCGCACTTCACCCGACGTCATCTCTGCTGGTCTCCGGGTATAAAGGCATCAGCTGACGCCATTTTCTTCAGTGTTTTTTGCCCCAGATGCCAGTTGCCCTTCCTGGAAGGCTAATTTTTGGATAAATGCCAATGTTTCCAAAAGGATAGAAGGCAAACTCAAAAAATAAGCATGTATGTACATATATACAAACAAATACACCATAAGAGACTCCCCCCACTAGCTAGCTATTTGGAGGGTAAATACCCTAGGAGTACCAGAGAGGGGAAGGAGGGAGGGTAATCCTGACTGCAGATGCTATCCAGTTCGGACATCTACATTTATGGTAGGTACAAAACTGTACTATGTCCTTCATGGATGCATCTGCAGTCATAACAACTGGGTAGAATACCATAGCCAACTAAGGGAGGAGGAAAAAATTAGATTATGGTGTGGTTAGGATCCCTTGCAGCACAGCAGTGGCAAACCCTGCTCGGGATCTGGAGTACAAAGGTAAGTTATAATGCTTGGCAAATGTATGCACGGAGGTCCAAGTAGCCGCCTCAATAATGTCCTTGGTTGCCACTCCTCGTAAGAAGGCTGTGGTAGTGGCTGTTGCCCTTGTAGAATGAGGCCTTATGTTCTGTGGGATTGGTTTTCCATGGAAGGAGTAACAGAATCGTATGCAATTTCCTATCCATTTGGAGATTGTCTGTTTGGAAATAGCTTTTCCTTCCCTTCCTGTTGCATAGGCTACAAAAAGCTGGTCAGTTTTTCTGCTATTTTTTGTTCTGTCCAGGTAGTAGCGTAACTGTCTATGTACATCCAAGGAATGCAGCATTCTTTCCCTCTGTTTTGTGGGTTGGGAAAGAAGGTAGGTAGGTGGATTGCCTGGTTTAAAGACACTCTGGATATCACCTTAGGCATAAACGTAGGATTAGTCCTCATGGACACTCTATCTTGGTGGAAGATTAGGAAGGGCTGTACTGCCATTAAGGCCTGAAGCTCAGAGACCCTCCTTGCTGAGGTTATTGCCAGTAGGAAAGCAGTTTTCCACGATAGATGCTGTAGGTCCGCTGTAGCTGCTGGTTCAAAAGGTGCCACTGTCAATTTTTCTAGCACAAAGTTCAAACCCCAAGCTGGCAATGGTGGTTTCCTTGGAGGTTTTACATTCTTGATTCCTCTGAGGAACTGCCTGAGTAAAGGATGTGAAAAGACAGGTGGATCAAAGCTGTATTCTGCTGAAATAGCTGATGCATGTATCTTGATGGAGGAATAGGACAGGCCTGTATGTAGAAGCTCTGCCAGATACTCCAGAATGTTAGCCATATCTATAATTGACACATCTTTTCCTCTTTCGGTGCTCCAAATGACAAACCTTTTCCATTTTCCTGCATAGTTCCTTCTTGTTGAAGGTCTGCGGGCTTCAAGGATAATGTCTTTAACCCTTTGGGAAAGTTCTGGGTTAGTTGCTGCTATGTGATGTTCCATGCAGTCAGTTGCAACGTTTTTAGATTTGGATGCATGATGCTGTAGTTGTTCTGAGTTAACATCAAAGGCATCAGGGGTATTTGGCCACATGTTGTCCCGAGACATGCTCCTCAGCAATGGGTACCAGTGTTGTCTTGGCCAGTTTGGAACTATCAGGGTTATCCTTGGACGTTCCTCCTTGATTTTTAGTAATACCTTGTGAATCAAGGGAAGAGGTGGAAATGCATATGCTGTTAGACCTTTCCAGCTGAAGGAGAGCGAATCCACTTTCCATGCAAGTGGGTGGAATGTCCTTGTGCAGAATTTTTTGAGCTGGTGATTGAGAGGGGAAGCGAATAGATCTATCTGTGGCCTTCCCCATTTCTTTGAGATGGTCTTGAAGATGTCCGGGTGTAGCATCCATTCGTGGGCATCCGATGTGGTTCTGCTCAATATGTCTGCTAGAGTATTGTCCTTTCCCGGTACAAATATTGCCTGTAACTGGATGTTGTAGCTGAGTGCCAGGTTCCAAAGCTCCAAAGTCATTCTGCATAGGGGGTATGAATGAGTGCCTCCCTGCTTGTTGATGTACCACATGACTGTGGTGTTGTCTGTCCTTATCATCAAATGGCCCTCTTTGAGAAATGGTCTGAAATTTTGGATTGCCAGTTTTACTGCCAGCATTTCTTTTAGGTTGATGTGCAGGTGGAGTTGATCCTGCGTCCACAATCCTTGTATGCATTTGTCCAGCATGTGAGCCCCCCATCCTAGGTCTGAGGCGTCTGTTGTGATGGTCTGGCTTGCTTGACCTCTGTGAAAGGGTAGGCCTGGGTTTGACTGGCATGCTTGAGCCCACCATAGGAACTCCTGTTTTAGGCATGGGATTAGTGGAATTTCTGCTTCTAGGCTGTGCCTGTGTTGGGACCATAAATTCCTTAGGTACCACTGTAGTTTTCTCATATGTAGTCTGGCATGTGGAACCAAGATTATGCATGATGCCATGTAGCCCAAGGCCTGCAGGACTTTTCTTGCTGTTAACTTGTTCTGTTTTGTTAGAGCCAAGAAGTAAAGAGGGAGTTCTTTTTGTTTTTCTGCGGTTAGGAATGCCATTTGTTTTACAGTGTCCAATTCCGCTCCCAGGAATGTCCTTGTTTGGGATGGTATCAGCCTTGATTTTTGTAAATTGACTGTGTATCCCAGTGCTTGTAGCAAGTAAATGACCCTTTGTAAATCTGTTGTCAGCTTGCTTTTGTTGTCCCCTTGTAGCAGGCAGTCGTCCAGGTATGGGTAAATTTGGATTCCCTGTAGTCTGCAGTAGGCGATTACTGATGCCAGGCATTTTGTGAATACTCTGGGCGCAGTAGATAAGCCAAAGGGCAATGCTGAGAATTGATAATGCTCTGATCCTGCAAGAAATCTGAGGTATCTTCTGCAAATTGGTCGAATGGGGACGTGCAGGTATGCCTCCTTGAGATCTAGAGTTACCAGCCAACACTCCTTGCCCAGCATGGGAAGAAGTTGCTGTAGGGTCAGCATTTTGAATTTTGGGACAATGATGTATGTATTTAAGGTGGACAGGTCGAGAATAGGTCTCCAACATTTTTCCTTTCTTGGAACTAGGAATAGTCTGGAGTAAAATCCTTTGCCTTGTTCTGTTATTGGCACTCTTTCCACAGCTCTCATCTTCGCTAATTGCATTATCTGCTGTAGAGCTTCTGTTTTTTGATTTGGAGGCAGGTTTGGCATTCCTCTTTTGACTGGTAAAGTGTGAAAGTGGAACCGGTAACCTTGGTCTATGGTTTGCAAAATCCACTTGTCTTTTGTGATGTAGTGCCAGTTTTTCAAAAATAAGGTTAATTTTCCGCCTAATGGGGCTGCTATTTGTTCCCTGGTAGGCGGATGTAGAGTTAAGTCACTGTGATTGTGCTGTTGTAGTGGTAGTGGCTGTGTCTGTGCCTCTGTTATTACCTTGCCACTGTCGTCCTCTGTAGGCACCTCCTCTGGATTGGTTTCTGCCTCTGGAACGTCTATTCCTGCCCCTTTGGGATCTTGTGGAGTCAGGAAAGGACCAATTTTTGGCAGGCCAGTTCCTGATAAACCTTGGGGGCTGAACCTGCAAGAAATCTTTAACCGTTTGAACAGATTTTGCCTTTTCTTCCATTTTCTTCATTACCTGCTGGGCAGGTGTACCAAACAAACTGGTCTTATCCATAGGAGCATCTAATAACTTAGCTTTAACATGATCCGGTAAGACTTGTTCCTTCAGCCAGGCATGTCTTCTTATCACTGTGCCAGTCATGGCTGATCTAAATGAAGCCTCCAGTGCATCATAGCCACATTTTAAGGAATGGTTACTAACCTGTTGTATGTTATTTACCATTTCTAATACATATTTCTTATCTATAGAGTCATCAGAGGATAGTTTTTAGTTAACGGATCAAGCATAAACTCTTGGTATTGTATCATGTGAAACTGACAGTTTAAAGCTCTAGCTGAGAGAGTAGCTGAGGTATAAACTTTTTTGCCCCATCTGTCTAAAGACCTGGCTTCCCTTTCAGAAGGAATAGGGTTTTTTGCTGTGGTCGAGGCTACTGCCTTAGGCCCCTGGGATATAGTTTCGGGGTCTGCAAGTGGGGCCTTGTATAGGTGATGATGCGTGTCAGGTACCCTGTAAAATCTGTCTGGTTTGGCAGGGGCTGGAGGTAAGGAATCTGGTGCAGAGCAGACATCATTAAAAGCATCGTCCACAACAGAGAGAACAGGAGGTATAGCTAAGGGCCTGTGTTGTGGAAGGTGCATAAAAGTCCTAAGTCTTTTTCTGGAATCTGAGAAATCCTGTTGCTGCCATTGGAATTGTTCTCGCATGGCATGTAAGGTTTCCCCAAAGGAAAATTCTTCTGGTGGAGAAGCAGCTGGAATGGATTCTTCAGCATCTGAGTCTTCATAATTGGAGAAAGGAGCCTCTGGCTGGTCTGTAATATCTGAGTCATCCGCAGAATCATCAGAGGACACAGGCTCGGGGGGTTCTGCCCTAGGTCTCTTCTCTGGGGGCTGAGAGGCCCTGTCTGGGTGAGATTGAGATCCCCTAATTAAGGATATTAAAGCTTCTGCCAGAGTAAGCATTTGTGAACTAGAAGTAGGCCTGGTAGAGGGGGGTTTAACAGGCACTGATTTAGTAGACTTGGCTGCTTTAGCCCTGGCAAAAGCCTTAATGGACATGGCTGCAGGAGGCCTAGCAGCACCACGTGCTGGGGTAGAGACATCCAAAGGGATGGTGTCTGATAATTCACTAGAAACCACTGTAGTAGGTAAAATTTCAGAGGCCGATTCAAGTAAGGTAGCAGGAACCTCAGAAGTAGTCAAAGATTCAGCTGTGCTTTGATCAGTTTTCTCAGTTTCGCCGAAACCGAGACACTCATGTTTGCTTAACCATGGTTTCGCCGAAACCGTGGACCGCGAGTGTCGGTCTTATTCTTTGCGATTCTTTACAAATTGGGTAGTCGGAGGATCTGACGGCATAAAGTACGCAAAATCTGAACCGAAAACTGTTCAGCAAACTCCGACCGACGCCTAAGCGTTCGTCGGTTGAAGGAAGCACAGGCGAACAGGCTGCTACGTCGTGGTCTGGGCCTAAACAAGGCAAACAGTAAGAGTGGAAATCTTTATGAGGTATTTGTTTCCCACAAGTTAAACAGTTATTGACTTTTTCTGACATCGGCTGAGGCAAGAAAGAGTCCCCAACGGGTACTTAGCTTTAGAAGTCTTGAAGTAGTATTCGGTAGTAGTAATCTCTGGATCCGACCGACCGGCACTTGCGAACAGCTTCTGCTTCGGGCGCCACGCGGCAAGAAAGACTGAAGAAAATGGCGTCGGCTGATGCCTTTATACCCGGAGACCAGCAGAGATGACGTCGGGTGAAGTGCGACATCAGCCGAAGCCGGACCCGGACTTTGGAATCCGGCCGACTGAAGGGCTGCCTGACGACAGGACAACCCAGTTGTTATGACTGCAGATGCATCCATGAAGGACATCTGAACAGAAAGAACTTAGATGGATTTTGACACTGGCTGCACATAAATCACCGGGGCTGAATGATTATATATCCCTTAAACCTGTTCTGAAGAACAGGAAACTTAGGAAGAAAGTAGTATGAAGCAATCTGCTGTGCTCTGGAACTAGGGTTATGTTTCAAATAGGACATGCAAGCATGCTTTACAGTGCTTTTAGGCTTTTTACACACATTTTTATATATATTTTTTATACACACTTTTTATGTGTTTTTATATGTATTTCTACATGTATTTTTATATGCATTTTCTACATATATGTTTTTATCCGATTTAAAAGAGTGTGTATCTCTTTGCATCTAGAAAGCATTGGAGTCTTGTATTCTCCGTGGGGATTGGTGGGTCTTGTGTGGTGTGTATTATAAAAAGGGGATTGTTTTTAAGCATGTTTGCTTTGGTCTGAGGAAGCAACCAGGAGAAGTTGTGAAAGTGCTTACCTATGCAATAAAGATTTCTGTGAAACTTTATTTGGATTCTTACTTGGATTTTTATTGGATTTTGACTTCTCCTTGGTTTTAGTGTTTGGAACATTTTTTCTTTTACATTGGACTTTTGTGTTTGTTCCATCACTCAGCAAACAGGGCTTTTTCCTTTTTCATAATTACATTACAGTGTTCATGAAACAGTGGTAAACCACTTTACAGCTAATGTATTTACTTATTTTAGTTTGCTTACCAGGATAGTCCATTGGGCCAAGGAGCCCATTTTCAATGGAGTCCTGAGGAGAAGAGCTCCAAACAATGACAAACAAGTGCTAAAGTAATTTAGACAAACCAGCTAAACCAGGATAAAGGACAAATCATTATCCTAGGGCTAAAAGTTCAAAGGGGGATATAGTCCAGGGTCACTAACACCATTGCTCTTTTGTCTTGTCCATAAACCCATTAAGCTGTCTACTTAACAGATTAGATCAGGATTAAAATTTGGCTCCCAGAAAACAACAAAGTATAAAGACTTCTCATCTTCTTTTGTGGATGAGTTTAAACTGCATGGTTCATCAGATGAGGAGCTGAAACAACAACTGGAAGGAGACAAAACATTCACAAATTATATAAGAATGTCATCTGGTCTTGATAAACGTGCGAAAGTAACATTTAAAGCAGGAAAGCTGCAGCACAAAGAAAATATTAGTTTGGGAGAGTAATGTGCTATAAACATCCTATGCAGGAGGAAGAGTAAAAATATCTGGGAATTGTTGAGGGATCAACAATAAAACATGAACAAATGCGAATAAAACTTGGCAAGGAAAATTTAAGACACAAATTAATACTGAAAACAGCCTTGACATCTTGAAACAAAGTCCAGGCTATAAACCAATTTGCTCTTCTTGTTTTAGCTTACAGTTTTAGAGTGACTGACAGGCCTCAAAACGTACTGTACCAGTTGGACAGGAAATCAAGAAAAATGGTTCCCGATTATCAAATGATATATAGAAATCAGTGCATACCAATATTGTATATTCCTCACTCTGAAGGAGGTATGGGGCTCCTCAAAATTGATTACATGTATAGATCTACAATCGTAGGACTGTATACATATCTGTCAATCTTATCATATTCAAACATAGTGAAAGTTTTGAAACATGAAGAATACAAATTTAAGACGACTTCCTTGCTTAGTTTAGCAGAAGCATATCAGTGTTAAGTGGGAATATAAACCAAATAAGAAGTAGACAAAAATCAGGCAGCAACTGAATGTGTCAAAAAAAAAAAAAAAGCAAGAATATAAGGAGTAAGATCAGATGAGAAGGCAAGAAATGTGGAAAAGGAATAAATATAGTTAAAAGTACAGAAAACTCCTGAACAACCTCGTGTCGATCAGGATCTGATGCAGGAATGGTTAAGGTGAGGTGAATTCAAACCAAAAGATGAAAGGTCAATACTGGCAGCCAAGTATAGTGGACTATGTACACATTGGTTTTCAAAGTCCATTGAGCATGTGGGAGAAAAACAAATGCAGGTTCTGTAAAACAGAACAGGAAACAGTCACACATCTTGTTGCTGGGTGTGATATACTAGTGGCAGACTGCCTGTATACTGAAAAGCATAATAATGTGGTAAGACTGTTGCACTGGGGATTGTGCAAACATTACAGTACTGAAGCAACTGAGAAGCACTGGAAACATCAGCCACAAACATTTTGAATGATGAACTTTATATCACTTGGTATCGCCTTTTACCAACAGTTCAAAAAATAGATGCAAGAAAACAAGATATAGCAGCCCATGAAAAAAAGACAAAAGAAGCACTAATTACTGAAATTGCTACACCCAGTAATTATAGTCTCTTACGTACAGAGAGAGACAAAATCTTAAAATACCAGGATATACAGGCAGAAACAAGGGCAACATGGAAGGAGGATACCCAGACAGTTCCAATAGTAGTTACAGCAATGGGTCTCATAAAAAAGAATTTAGAGTCTTATTTACTGATACATGGAACTTCATATGAACTGGAGGAGGAGTCAATTCTGGACACTTTGATGGTGCTGAAAAGTGCACTCTTGGCTAAAATCAAAGATTAAAACAATACTAATTTCACAAACTTTAACTTGGACTTAGGAATGGGGTCCATTCCCATCATGGTATTATAAACCTGAAAGAATTGGAGAAATTAAAGAGAAACATTTAGCACTGCACTTAAGGTCTACCTATCATAACCCAGTGTAATCTCCTTTTTAGCCTCCAAATGCAATATCTGCAAAGACATCCATCAGATTCAGCAACACTATGAAGTCATACTGCAGAAGCAAAAAGTATAAATTTCCTGCAGTATGGCCATCTCAAACTGTACCTACCTAACATGCAGGTTGAAACTGGCGAGATCTATGAACATAAAAGGTACTCTTCATTTTAAGGGCTGCAACAGATGACAGTAAAATTCTGAACTCTCTGAAATAAAAAAATACTCTAAATGTCTAGGTTACTTCCAAGAGCTCTACTGAGAAAGACTGTGGCACAGCGTGATCATATCTAGATCTTACTAATAATTTCAGATAGTGCTCTAAGCCAGGATAATCTGGAATAAGTACCCCCCCCCCCCCAAAAAAAAAAAAAAAAGCTTATATTGGGGTAAGGACTGCAGTGGTTTGGTAAATGGAGTAATAATCTTGGCCAACATTGCCAGCACCAATGGAAGCAAGAATGTGTGATGCTTAACAGCCTTCCTCAGGCAGCAAGCAGACCTCTTCTTCTCACGTGGCTAGCTTGGTCAAGAATAAAGATGGGGCATGAAAAAAAGGACAGTGATTACAGGGGCCTTCAAGAAAGCTGGGGTCCTTTTTTCTCCACAGGAGTTTACTGAACACATGCAGCACAGGTTGAATGAAGAGCATGTTTCCAAAGTAATAAACATCCATCTTCTTGTTCTCAAGTTCCTCCTCAGACAAGACAAACACAACCATATGCCAGATCTCCAGACCCTAGCTAAATAATCATTCATTCATTCTTTCATTCTCTGACTTTCCACTTAACCTAATGAAGGTCAGGAAAAAGCTGCTTCCTATCTCAGCAGCTCCTCCAACCAATCTCAGGACATGCACAATCCCCATTACACTGCACGCACACAATCACCATGCCATTGAACGCAAACCTGTGAGAAATTACAAGAAAATCCCATTCAGCTAAAGGATACCTTTCAGAAGTTAAAGGCAATCAGAGCACACATTGAAAGACCAATCTAACACACAGGGAGAATGTGCAGAGTTTGCCTAGAGGGTAGCTCAATCAAGAATCAAATGTGAAGCAGCAACTGGAACCATCTAAAATTCTAAGACTCAATATTGTAAGGTCCAGAAAAGTGAGACTAAATGACCAGCAACAGTAACAATTTGAAATTCAGAGACTAGTTACTGTGAGCACTGGAACAGCAAAATTGAATGATGTATGAAGTTTGCCCCTGTGAAAAAACAAAACAAAAACAAAAAAAAAACAAAAACCTTTGAAGGAGAAAAATGATGTTCAGACATTTCTGTTCTCTTACGTTACATATTTTTGTTTTTTCACCATTCCAGGGCTTGCTATTGATATTTCAATAGGAAAGACTACAGCAACATAACTGCTACACAGTTGTGCCACCTGCTAAATCATCAGCACAATCTAAATTAAAGTAGAACACCTGGTATCTGATCTCTGAAAGACTTGGAGAGGTGTAGAAAGCCCTGAACTGAGAGTAACAAGTTTTTTGTCTAAAAGAAAAGAGAAGAACAGCTTTTATTTCAATTCTGCTTAAATATAAGTGACTTGTGTGGTGATACTTCTCTGTACTTTTTTTTGCTTTTTTCCATGTTTGCTTGCATGTTTTAGTTTGTTCTTGGACTTTAGTCTTGTAGCTTAATTTGCAGTGGTGGGAAGATTGCGTTTCTACATTACACTGCACTTGTATCTCCATAAGTAGAATTACATGTAAAATCTAGCTGCATTTTAAACTCTGCTGGGCCTTAGCCTTATAGTTTCTTTCACAGTTGTGGCAGAACTGTGGACTACTACCTGATCTGAGCATTATTGTCATTTATTACAGCATTTTTTCGACAGTTAATGGTAAACTTCTCCACAGTCTAGTGCCTTAAACTAAGAGCATGGTTTCTTTCTGCTCCTGCATTTGTGCTTCAGTGCCTTTCAGTTGCTGACATTCTAGTTTTTGATCCTACAGTTTTATATTGTGGTTACCTCTTCCCTGCTTAAAGTTGCATTCTAGTGCCTTTCTGTTCCCCTGGTCTTTGTGTCTGCCCCACTTCATAATGAGACATTAAGCTAAAGTTTCTGAAAGAGCTCCAATATTGGCTCTATTTGACTGGATTCCTCTATAACAGGTCTGCTGTTTCTTCGATTTTCCCTAACCCATTCACCCTTTTCCTGTTTTCGTTTTATAAGGCTGTGCCTCCAGCCTCTGCTCCTTATGGTAATCTGATTTCCAAAGTCCCTCCACCCCCTCTTTCATTGCTATTGTCTGTCATATAAGCTATTTAAGTATTCCATTCACCCACTGTTTTTCTTAGATCCATCCTTGAAAGCAAATTTTCCTTACAAAACCATCCATAAAACTGTACCCTGCAAAGCAGTAAATACAGAGTAAATATCTTGCGTGCCAATAAGCTTAGAGCAGACAGTTGGGCATTGAGTGACAATGCCTATAGATTTAGTAGGATTCACTACTGTGTAAACATTATAGTCACTAGAATTTAGTAAGGTTTAGATTTATCTGCCCCAATACAGTACTCTTAGTACTGTGTAAACATTAAAGTTAGTGGAGTCTAATATTGTTTAGCATGACCTGCCCCAATAAGGCACTCAGACTGCAACAACAAAGTACCCTTAACAGCCCTCTAACTCCAATACACCAGCCCTTTGTAGCTCACCGATCAAAGGACTGGACAGCATATATATGCAATTTCCTAACCTTTCCATAGCCAGGTTGGCAGATAAGGGCATCTTGAGACAATGAAACAAATACCTCATGTTTACTGACAACCATTTAATCCTTAAACAGACAGGCACAGTATGCAAGAAGTGACTTACACACCGACACTGGAAACTAAACTCTCACATACAAGTGCACATGAGATTGTTGAAATCATGCACACAACACCCACCTTACATAGCACACAGCACACATACAGACTAATATATGCTGAGGCACTTAAAAGCAATCTTGCTAAACAAATATCGTCTAGACAGTCAGTTGTCACAGTTGTACCTCAGCGTGCCCAAAGGCACTCAGAAAAAAAGAACTAACACTACATACATAATCACACTAAAAGAAGCCTCTAAGGCAAGCAAACGCACTTTCCAGCTCACAGTGCATACTTGGACCCCTCTATAGACTGAGAATCCTATATGGCCTCAAATCTACAGGCACAGAGATTTCTGACTTTGTAAATAAAAACACATTTGACCAAGTAGTGAAAATGCCCACTAGAGACTCCAACATACTTGACTCACCAATATTGGAAAACACTGCTCCCTCCCCAATGTCTTGTCCTCTCTGACAAAGTCTGAACAAAAACGTCTCCTTCAAAATCAAAATCAACTCAGTTATCCCAATAACAGTTATGAATTAATCCAGTGCAAACTACCTTTCATTAAGTGATGCGCTATCAAAATTCAATGCCCCTACAAACACCCCCCTCCCAAGTACACTACAGCCTACACTGAACTGCTCTCAGAAACTCTGCAACCATGTCACTTGGCTTCATAGAGGCTGCTCTGCCTGCCAGAAATAAGCCCAGAACTAGCCCAAGAAACAAACTGCCCTGGTGGCATCCCAGATTAAACAGGATACACAATAAAAGGAAAACAAAAATATGGCAAAAATCAGGAAGGGTAATTCCAATAAAGATAAATTCTCATATCAAACTATATAGGTATCTAAGAGGGCTAACTAGGTCAAACAAAGCCTAATTTAATGTTAAGATAACCTCCTCGGTGAAAGATAATCATAAGGCTTTCTTCAGTTATGTCAGAAACCTCAAGGGCAAGGGCAGCACACAGCAATGTGCTGAAGTGGTGGTCAATGGTGCCACATTCACAGAGTCAGACGATATAGCAAACCTGTTAGCAGACAAATCCAGTTCCATCTTTACCTCCCTCCAACCCCCAACCATACCAGAAAAAAACACATCAAACATAACCCCTCCAACTATAACGTACAGTTGTGTAAAATCGTATCATAAAAGTAGATTTCCTTCTCTTCACTGTTGTAGTATTCATAACCTAAGGAATCTCATGCAAAGGACAGCCCAACATCTAGCAATATACCAAAGCCTTTATTACTTACAATTGCCGTACGTCACATGTATGCTCCTCGCACAAGGCATAGAGCATTAACAGTACGTATGGACACAGACAGAACTGGAAAAGCTTCAGGAGGAACAGAATGTCTCTAGGGACAAGGGAAAAATGTGTGCATCCACAAAGTGAAAAAGAAGAGCACTCCTCGGCCAGGAGGGCAAGAAAGAACAGGCTACAGTAGAGGGGCAGGAGTGGAAAAAAAGAGTAAATACTACAACAGTGAAGAGAAGGACATCTACTGTCACGGTAAGACTTTACACAACTGTACTATGTCCTTCCATATCACTGTTGTAGTATTCATAACCTAACAGAGTACAAAAGCTCAAGAGGAAGCCTCAAAGTAAGACAGCACAGAAGAAACCTCCAGAAACCTATGCAGGATAGCCCTAGCAAAGCAGGCTCTAGCAGTGGAAATAACATCCAACTTGTAATGCTTAGTGAAAGTATGAACACAGAACCAAGTGGCAGCCTGAAGGATGCAATTGGTATCCAGGCCCTTGAAAAAGAAGTAGATGAGGCAACAACACGAAGAATGAGCCTTCACTGAAAAGGAGACATTTACCATGAAAAGAAGAAAAAGAAATGGCCTTAGAAATCCAGGAAGAGATGGTTTGTTTAGAAACAGCCAAACCCAAAGATTTGGGATGAAAGGAAACAAAGCTGCCCAGATTTGCAAATAACTATTTTTATCCAAATAATATCAAAGCTGTCTATGCAAATCCAAGGTGTGAAGAACCTTCTCACAGACTGATTAAGGGGCAACTCATTGATCACCTTGGCAAACAAAAGAAGGGTTAGTATAAAGAGACACCTTTTCTCTGTGCAAAACTAAAACAGGAGGAACAGCCATGAGGGCCTGAAGCTCAGACACTCTCAAGTGAAATGAGCGTCAAAAGAAAAACAGTCTTCCAAGTACAATGTTGCAAGAAAGCTGAAAAAGCAGGCTCAAAAGGAGCTTGAGTTAATTTTTCAAGTATACATTTGAGGTCCCAGGAAGGCAGAATAGTCTTCCTGGGAGTCCAGATATGGAGGACACCTTTAAGGTACTTTACTTCAACCCTAAAGGACGAGCAGAAATTACTGACAGGTGAGCTTTAACTGGAGAACATGCTAATCCAACAAGTAACAGATCACACAGAGAGAACCACGGGAACCTCCACAGATATGGGATCCTGATGGCAAAAGAGACATCAGACAGAAAATCTTTTCCATTTGCATATAGATGATATCTTAGTGGGTTTGCTGGCCTCCAGCAGAACCCAAAGCACATCCTCAGAAAAGAGGTGCCTGAAAGGGATCAAAATCCCATCACCCATAGCATAAATTCAGACTGGATAAGTAAAAATGGATAAGAGACCCCTTGTCTTGTGTGAGAAGATCCATCCAGTGAGATAACTTAGTGACTGCGCCAGGCCAAGTGAGAATGAAGAGTGAACCAATGTTGTGTGGGCCAAAAGGGAGTCACTAGCAAATCTTAGTTGAGTCCCGCCTGTCCTGATCTTGTGCAAGACTCATGCTAACAGAGGAAGGGGAGAGAAGGTGTACAGAAACATCCCTTTCCAAGGAAAAGACAGGATGCCCACTTTCCAAGCCAAAGGACTTTGGACTCTGCAAGAGAACAGAAGAAGTTGTCTGTTCAAAATGGAAGCAAAGAGATCTACCTGGGCTATGTCCAGGAACACACCTCTGTGAAGCATCCATTCCTAAGCTTGTGTGCAGGACCTGCTCACAGAGTCTGCCACTATACTGTGTTCCAAGGGAATGTAAACTGCCTGAAGAGTCACGATACTGAACAGCTAGATCCCAGACCTGAAGAGCTAGTCTGCAAAGAAGATAAGACCTTGTAGCCCCTTGTATGTTGACATATATCACTGTGATTCTGTCTGTGAAACTTTTGAGGGGGGTCAGGATAAGACAGGGAATAAAAAGCTTAAGAGCTAGAATCAGAGCCCTTATCTCCTTTACATTGATGTGGTCTGACCACTGATAAGGAGGTCAGAGACCCTGAACCTTGTGAGAGCCAAAGGAGGCCCCCTATCCCCTGTCTGAGACATCTTTAAAGAGCTCTTGAGTCAGGACTGGAGCTTGGAAAGTAAGCCCCAGTTTGAGAGAAGGTTGATAAATTCATCATTAAAACTCTAGCTTGAGACAGTGAAGGAAAGGTACTATGAAGGTCCAGGGGGTGGCAATGTTGGAGCCACACTAACTTGAGGAAACACTTAAGCTTTATCATGTGCAGTCTGACCAGAAGGAGCATGAGAATCGTGGAAGCCATACATCTGAGGAAATGAGGAATTCCCCGGCCATGAGTGAAGCCAGAGGAATCTGGAAAAAGGCAGTGAGAAAAAGGGCCATGAGTGCAGACAGAGATGCCAAGATAAGGATGGTCTGAAGCTTGCACCAGAGGAAAATATGATCCTGAGAAGGTGTCAGAGTTGATCACTAAAAGTTTATGGTGAACCCCAGACTTTGTAACAAGAAAATAGTGAACTGGAGATCCTGAAGCAGTGTGTCAAAGGAAGAAGCCTGAATGAGCGGATCATCCAGGTGGGGAAAGATGTGAACTCTTCGCATCCTGCAAAAGGCAATGACAGAAGCAAGGCATCTGGTGAACAGCCTTGGGGCAGTAGAGAGGCCAAAGGGCAAAGCAGAGAACTGAAAATGGAAAAATTTCCTGAAAAGGGGACGGATGGGGGATATAAAAGTAGGTATCCTTGAGATCCAGAGAGACCAGAAAGGCCTGAGGTAGAAGGGGAAACAAAGTTAATTTTGAGAAAAGTGTTGAGCCTGGAAAGATCCAGAATCGGTCTCCAAGCGCCCTCTTTTTCTGGGGACCCAAAAACATTCTGAAATAAAATCCCCTCTCTACCTAAGCAGGCAGCACAGCTTGAATGGTGCCCTAGACTAAAGGAGAATGGAGAACCTCTGGGAAGAATATGCTGTTCCTAAGAAAGTTTAGGGATGCCCAAAAAGGTGGTAAGGATTTACAAACTGTGAAATATCCCTGGCAGATGATGGACAGAACCTGTAAGTGTGTTGTGATCCTTAACCAATTTGGAAGAGACAAAGATGGAGAGATAAGAGAACCAGACAAGGGAAAGGGCGAAGAAGTTGTCAAATGAAACCCAGTTTACGCTGAAAAGTCGGTTTCTGGGAGGTAAGGGTTTGAAGTAGATTTAGCAGAGACACACGTTAGAACCCTTTTTTCCCTTAGGAGGAGGGTGAGACTGTATGAACAAAAGCAGATTTGGAGAGAGAATTCCTTTGAAACAAAAATATCTTTCAGCTCTTGCAAGGCTTTACCCTTATCCTGGAAAACTTGAAAAGTTCAGCAGCAGCTCCACTACCAGCAAAAAGATTTTTATTCTCTAAAGCAGCATCCAATAATTTGGCTTTAACGTCATCATGCAAAACCTGAAGATGAAGCCATGAGTAATGCCTCATAACTGAGCCAAAGGCTGAAGCCCTGGAGGATGCATCAGCGGCATTTGAGAGAGTGTTGAGAAACTTGAGAGGTAGAACCCAACAGGGGAATGTCAGAGGCCTTCCCTTCAGAATCAAGAAGGTCAGATACCACTTTGAAAACTTCAGAAAGAAGGGCCAAAACCTACTTTGCAATATGAGTATGGTAGCTGACGGCCCAAAAGGATAAATGGCAGCAGTGTAAACCTTTCTGTGCAGCCATTCCATAGCTCTGCTATCCTTATCTGAAGGAAGCAACTTGGTAGAAGGCAACAGTTTGGAGGGCTTGTCAGAGAATCAGACACTACAGAAGGATCAGCAAAAGGTGATTTATAAAGAAATTTACATTCGCCAGGCACTTTGTAAAATCTAATAGGCTTCTTGGGTGCAGGAGGCTGAGAATCAGGGGACACAGAAGCAGCTCTAAAGGTATCCAGGAGGGCAGCCAAAACGGGGACATCCAGTGGTTTAGGAGACTACACCTGGAGGAGCTCATAATACCTTTTCTACATGTCAGAGACTTCAGAACAATCTGACTTCAAGAACTCTACCATGTGGGAAACAGTATCCTCAAAGGACAGTTTCTCAAAAGGGGAATCTGTACTAATAGAATCCTCTTCCTCTGAACCATAGTGCAAGGGGGAAGGAATTTGAGAAGAGTAAGCCAAGGACTCCTCTCCAGAATCCAGACCCTAATCTGAGGAATCTACTTTCATGGACCTTTTACGAGGAGTGGAAGACCAGGAAGGGGCAGGCACAGACACCCCTTGAGGAGGCTTTAAAGCCATTAAATCATTACATACCCCCCCAGAGTAAAATCCTGCCATTCACATTGGAGATCCTTAAGAGGGAAAATATGCTTGGTGTTCTATTTCTTTTTCTGCGGAACATCCACCCAAAAACACCACAGGAGGATCAGACCACTGGCGACATTCAATAAGCATAACAGGAATCTTCTCCCTTACTAAGGATCTGCAAAATCCCCCTCAGTCTCTCAAATATAATCAGCTGAGGCTCCTCCTCAATGTCAACAGTAAATGTCGGTAAAGCTTCCGGGGATGTGCGAGAAGTTGGATCCATGCCAGTCTTCTACAGGGTCATGGCAGAGGAATCTGAAGCAACTGCCGGACAATCTTCTAGGCCTTCACTAGCCTTGGGAGAGACATCCAGGAAAGGCTGGCCAGCAGCCGCATCAGATTAAGTCTTTTGTCCTTTTTCTTTACAGACTGCTGACTCATAAGACAGGAAGATTCCACCACAGCCCCTTCAGCCAACAGCTTAAGACGTTGGTTTTTCAGGTAAAAAGATAGAGAGGAGAGACAACTGTGTACGGTCTTAGGGGCAAAGGTCTGGCAGACAGAACACTGGGTATGGTCGTGGGAAGCACCCAAACAGAAAAGACACTGGTTGTGACGGTCTTTATGGGAAATCTGCCTCCCATACTGACATTTTCCCTTTCTGGATGACATGAACGCAATAGCACTAAATAAAAAACACAGATAAGAAGAAACTACAATGGGGCACTTATCTGAAACATGGCTTGGTAATCAGTACAGAAGGGCATTCAGACAGATGTTCAGTTATGGCATTTAGACTGCCAGCAAAGAAGCTCCAAGTGTGTGCACATCACCTTTATGCTCTACACCTTGCACAGGGAGCATACATGTGATGCACAGTGCATTTTAAGTACTAAAGGCTTTGTTATACTAGCCAGAAGTTGGGCTATCCTTGGCAGGAGATCCTTTAGGTTAGGAATACTGTAACAGTGACACTGAAGGACATCTAGACAGTATGTACTGGCTGCTAAGAACAAAGCTTCAATGGGCCCTGATAGCATCCCAGGAGGCTTCCTGGGCAGTCTAAAATGCAACTTATCAGGATCCTTGGAGTTACTATTTAACTATAGCGTTAAAACAGGTTTTATGCCAGAAGAATAGAGGACTGCGACGATCACAGGGGAGGACCTTCAACAGATCCTGGAAACTACAGACCAATTAGTCTATTTGCAAAGCCATGAAAAGAATTATCATGGAAATTATCAAGAATGGCATAGGAGACCTCCAGACACTAGACCCATCCCAGTTTAGCTTTAAGAAAGTAAAGTCATGTTTACTGAACCTGGTGGACTGTTTTCAAAAAGTTACTAAGGCAAAGGATGAGGGGAAAGCAGTGCATACTGACCATCTAGCGCTGGCTAAAGCATTTGACACAATATCCCACTATGGCATAGTCAACAAAGTTACGGCACTAGGCATAAACCCCCCTTTATGACACACTGGATATCTATCTGGATCACAGACAGGATCCAAAAGGTTAGGACTGGTGAGGTCACCTCCACAGATAAGTTGGTCACCAGTGGATTTCCCAAGAGGACTGTCCTAGGCCTGCTCCTCTTTGGCATCCAGTTCTCAGAGGTCAAAGCCTCTGGCTGACCAAGTTCACAGATGACTGCAAACTGGGAACAGTCACCGAATCCCTCCTCACCAAAATGAGAACATTCTTCAGGAAGGTCTAACAGAGACACATTTATTCATTTATTGACTTACTGACAGATGCTCAGTGCCAAAGCCACAGGTTAAAACTCAATGCCAAGAAATGTATTATAGTATATTTTGAGACGTCAGCTATGGCTGGTAAATATGCCACCAATAAAATGCCACTAAAAATTGATTCACTAGTCAGGGATGTGGGAATTCATATAGACAGTAACCTAGTCTTTGACCAACATGTGTCCAAAGTCATAAGAAAATAAAGGTATGGCATTCTAGGTCTGGAGAGGTCAACATAACTCAGCCCTCAACAGACCCATTATAGAGTTTAATGTACCCTGACCAGACATATGCAGCAACTGGGACATCCACAATGGTTCCTTACAAAAAGGATGCACAATGCCCTATGCTGACTGCCTCAAAGCCCTGTCTCTTTACTCTGCATCATACAGACTACTGAGAGGTGATCTTTGCGTGGCATACCAGGTATCCCTGGACCCTGATCTGATGCATCTTTTGCATATCCTCAAAAGAAACCACATCAACACTTCTACAGCAAAGAGCTAAATTTTGTTTGCAACATATAAAGGACATGCTGGAAACACATGTTTCTCAGAGAATTCCCATTTTTTGAAGCACGCTTCCCCATCCATATGAAGCAGAGTCCCTCCATAACCCTATGAAAAGCAACCTGGACCAGTTGAAAGACAAGCAGAAATGTGCCCCTGGTCTGCTGTCAGTCAGTAAATCACTCCTGTACAAATCAAATTTGTAGGTCACATTTGGGTTGCATGGCTAAGCTTATAAGGGGTCCTAGTGGTCATTAGCTTAGTACACATCTACAAACCTATGAACTTGTTCCAGCAGTCAGTGCCCAGGACGAAAGCTCTGAGCGGAGATGCTCACTATTTTGTACATTTAGCTTTTCAGCTTTACTGGCATTCTTTTGCCACACACTACACCTGACACTTTGTGCCAGTTGGCTGTAGCCAGTCTTATTCTAGCCCTGACATCCCCAGGCTACGCTTCTTCTCAACCATCCCTCCAACACATCTTATTTATTTATTTGCAGTTTGTTTGCCAGGATAGTCCAATTGGGCCACAAGGAGCCTGTTTTCAATGGAGTCCTGGGGAGAAAAGCTCCAGAAAAATACAAATACATAGCACACATTGCACATTTAACATTACAGATTATCTCATAGGAATACAAAGTAAATATAATAAGAAAATGTTAATGATAGAATACATCAGTACAGTTTGTAAAACAGCAATAAAAAACACTTTTGTAGTTGGCCAAATAGTTCAATAGAGCTCTGGAATTATAGGAGGCAGTGATGGCGTACTTAGTTCTAGGAGAGTAGGAAGTGTTATTAGAAAGATTAGGTGGGATGGGAACAGGAGCAACTGCTAACTTGTTCCACAACTTTCACCTTCTTCTGATTTCCCCCATTTGCTGCCACGACAAATGTCATCTGTTCTCAGTTTCATCCCATGTGCCTTCAGTTTTGCATTCCATTCCCCTATCATTTAATGAAATTCCAGTTCACAGTCTAATGCCACATTGTCTGCATACAGCAGCTTTGTTGATCTGCCCCCTCCAACCTGTTAGCTAATTTAATTCATCACCAGCATGAACAGTGGGCTCAGAACTGAAACATGTTCCACACCAACTTCCACTGAGAACCCTTCTGCTAGTCTAAACACTATTCATACGTGTGTCATTGGGCCTTCGCACATAGCCTGCACTATTTTTACCAATGTTTCTGGGACTTTGCACCATTGCAGGACTGCCCAAATAAGCTCTCTCAGGATTCTATCATATGCTTTCTACACATATAGGATAGCCCATTTGGACTCCTTCCTCATCTCTAGCTTTTTCACCGTCTCCCTGCAAACACACTGGACTGGTTGTGCTGCATTCAGATCTGAATCCAAACTGGTCATCCCCATCTAACTTTTTACTATGCTATTTATTTGGTTATTGATTACTCTTCTACAGCATTTTTATGCAATATGGCAGGAGTTCAATACCTCTTATACTGTCCATAGCATGTCGGTCTCCCCTTTGGTCTTGTACACTGGTATGAGAATGCTTATTTTTTAGTCAGCTGGTATATGCCATTCTCCCCATACTGTTAGGAGTACTTTCAGAAGCCAGTTCTCCCTTAACTCAACCAACATCTTAATAAATCTGTCATGGCCTCTGTGAAGATAAGTGAAGGCTGCCAGCCTAGCCAGATAGAATTCTGTAGATAATTTGATCATTTGTAAATATTAATGTAAGCCACAGGCTTGTTCTCTTAAATGTGAAGACTGCAATGGATACTGAACTGCAAAAATGTAACCACAGTGCACTCTGCTGTAAGAAAGCTAAGTCAAGCATTCTATGACTGTCTTTGATATTAAAATTTGTAGCCGATATGTCTAAAGGGAGGCATCCTGCCTATTGTTTTAAGACCAGAGTTAATGGCTAGAATTTGCATGGATAACTGTCCTTTATTGCTCTCGTTTTTGACCAGGTGTAAAGAATGTAAATGTAGTTTCTGTTAGCCTGGGAATACCAGAGAAGTGTGAAGAATGATGTCATGTGAAGCAGCTCTGTGTTATCAATTTAAAGAGAAAGAATCAGAGAGCTCTGAGCATTTGTCTTGAGAACATCCAACATCACCAGCACTGCCTGTTTCTAGATGCAAGTTATTTAAAACTGTTTTCTCTTAGAAACAGCTAGGAATTAGGAAGATTAGACTAAGTATTTTTCTGTGATGTCAGAACTTTTCTACGGTATTATTTTAAGTATTTCTCTGTGATCTCTGAACTCTTGACTAGCACTGTGTAGTAAGAAATATTGTCTTGTGTTATTATTTATTAAATATTTTTTAAACCTTCCAACTGTGGCTGTTTTATGCAGAGTTAATTTAAGCTCTAAGAGTACATTGCATGTATATAGTAATGCTGTACCAAGTCACTCCAAATAAGTTTTGACTGTTAGGTCATACTTACCATTTGGATAATAATACTGCACAGTAATAACTGGACACCCTTTTAAGGGCCTTTGAGTAGCTGATAAATATTAGTGGGTGGTGGCAGCTAGTGCTACCTTTTAGATTGGGCAGAAAGCCTTCCCCGAAGTGTCTGTGTGGTTGTATATAACTCTCATCTCAAAGTGTGTGTGTGTCAGATACTTGGGCAGAGACGCAAAGCACTGGTTGGACAGAGAGGGTGCAGGAGGTTTTAGCTTGCCCACTAGGCTGAGATCTGGACCCTATAACTGTGCCAGTGGGGAGTCTGACTGGGGGCCTGGAGAGAAAGGGAGCAACCAGCCCCAGACTGACTGTGATCCCTGTGTGCTCTTAAGGGAAATTGTACTTTACTGTGTGTGTATTTGTTATCCTTTCCCTACATGGACGCCCCTCACTGGTGTTAATGGTGAGGATTGAGGCTCCTTGATTGCTGGGCCAAGGCACAGGCGTCACAGCCTCATTTAAGTCTACTGCTTTCCCTGACTTCATTTTCCTTAATGCTATTCTTACTTCTTCCAGTGTGGACTCTTTCCACTTCCCTTTTTTATTGTAGGCTGTGCAGCTTATGATCATATTTTTTTTCTTTTAGAAGCGCTGGAAGTACTCCTTCCATTTTAACTTTGATGTCATGCAGATTAGTTAGCAAGTTGCTGCTGGTATCCCTCATGAACGGTGTCTAATGATGATCTTCTTTATCCTTCTGTGACTTGCAACCTGACAGGGTTTCTTTATGGCATCTGCCGAGTCACTTTCCAGAAGCTGGTAAAGTGCCTTTGATTCCATGTTTTATGACTGCTCTAGCCAAGTCCATATTTTGTATTTTCCAGTATTCACTGGACTCCCTTCCTTTGATAATTTCATGGACATCTGTAATCTACCAGCAGCTTTCCTCAGGTACCTTATTTCCATACCTGCCTTGGCTAAATGAAGTCTTCACACATGCTGTTCCAAGACATTGTCATTCTTCAACTTCACCTGTTTCCCTCTTTTTCTGAAATGCTAGAGCCCAGAAGAATTTCTTTCAAATCTTGTGTTTACACCCTAGTCAATTTCCAAATCTTCAGCTTAGTCTCCGGAGACCTTGCAGCCTTGTCTGACCAGTGCTTGTAGCTGATTATGGCCACCACTGGTTTATGCCGCCTGCCAATTATTTCATGGGGGTTGACTTTGCAATCTCTAATTCTACCTTTCCTAACTAGGAAAAAGTCTATCAGAGTTGCATTGTGGCCTCTTTTGGCATCTTGCATCTTTATCTTGCTAATAATGTGTTGGCCATCATTAAACCATTTGCCAAACAGAAATGTAGAATGACCTCTCCTTTATTCCTGTTGCTTCCCCCATACAAACTCCAGGAAGTCCTCGTATCCTGTTTTGTCTCCCCAGATATGAGCATTGAGGTCACCCTATTATCAACACCAACTCAAGCTGTCCTGAAACTGCTGGATCCCACCCATAATGTGACCCTTTTAATTGACAATGAATATCTCTTGGATAATGAGGAGTCTTGGATGACATCAACACTTG
Source organism: Protopterus annectens (assembly GCF_019279795.1). NCBI lineage: Eukaryota > Metazoa > Chordata > Ceratodontiformes > Protopteridae > Protopterus > Protopterus annectens. Next base: position 758,077,577 of record NC_056725.1, on the reverse strand, counting down.
GTACTATATGTCCAAAATAATTTCCTTAACAGACCTGGTTCAATAACTAATGGCCGCATTAAAAGCCATACAAAACAAGTGTCAGTATAATGTTTCAACCCCGGGCTAAACAAGTAAACCTGTTAATTAGGCAACGTGATGTACACAGTTAAGGCCATGACTTGATTATTGTCAAGAACAAGATGGAAGGCAGCCTAGAAGGCATTGGACTGTCTAATGCCAACTTGCTCATCACAAGGAAGGGAGAACTGGCTAAGTCTCACCACAGCAGCACCCTTTCGGGAAAGGTTCCAGAAGTGCACTTCATACGCACAGGGACTCAGAAGCATAATCCTTCACAGGATGTTTACACCCCAGAGGAGCAATGAAGATGTATGGATCAGCAAACTCACTCAAGGTTCATCAGATCAGATACTGTGCTAGACTTGATGACCAACAGGAGGGGGGTTGTAAACCTATCATACAAACATCCCAATAACTACAAATTAAGACACTGCAATGCGAGTACTCCAATTTTACTGGCTAGTTCGGTTCATGGACCAAGAAGTCTCAACTCTCAGAGCAGCCCTTCCCTGGAGGCAATAGCACTCCAGGGGAAAGCCAGGTTTAACAGGAAAAAATATTTTTGGTCAGAGTATTGAGGGGGGGGGCAAACAATAATATAAATAACTGCATCTGACTGTCCTGAGTTATTACACTTGGGCCACAGTTACATTTGTGGAATTAGACTTCAGGTGTTCTCAAAGGCTGTAATATGCTTTCTGAGAAATGGGTAAATGTTTTGAGAAAATAATATGATTAATGTGATCAGAATACTTGAAAACTGACGAACTAAAAACAATCAACCACTAAAAGTTTGAAATAATTTCGGACAAGTTAGTCTCGGCTTGAGTAAAGCTTGAGCTTGAGTGCAAGCTCAGTTCGGTCTCAGTCCAGCAAGTTAAGTGCTACTTATTAGCTGCCAACTCTAGATCTGAAGGCAGTGAATGCTTTCAGCTAGGTCTGGTCTAAACATCTGAGCAATGTGGTTTTGATAAAATTCAGTGTGTGTGTGTGTGTGTGTGTGTGTGTGTGTAGTACCACAGAGCTTAGGTGTAGCAGGAAAACAATTTTAAATGGCCAGTTTGTGGGATGAGAGAGGCAATGCTTTAAGGTTTTCAGATGAGAAAGGGACAGACAATGACACTGTTCAGAGCAAGACCTGTGATCTAATTTTTCTGAAGTGTCTGCGTGGCCCATCCAGTGGTCAGTTAAATGGAGTAGAATTTTTTTTTGAGACAGCAATATCACCACCAATTTGAAAGATCTGTTTGACTTGGTGGAGATTAGGACAAGCTGAAGAGCTGCACCAGCACCAAGACAGCTTGCAAAGAATTTAGCTTACTCTGCTTTTGGAGGACTGAGAGGCACGCTATGATTAATTTATAAGAAACGAGTTTGTATGGCAGAGGTGGGAAAACTAAAAGGAGAATCCATCTACTTTGTATTTCTCTTCACTTTATTTTCTGTGAGGAAACCAGAAAAACTTAGGCAGTGATAGCACACAGAGCACGGTACACTGAACTGTTTTTTATTTTTTAAACCAAGCTTGGAATAAGGATGGGGTACCCTATTGCATCAACTTAAAATACATTACTGTAGCTATTTATACCACATTTGGGGATCACTAGATGTGACCATCTTCTGGGGAGAGGAATCTGTCGATAAAATCAAAGGGCTGAATGATCAATACAATCAGTGCTGTGGAATGGTGGGGGTGGAGTAGTGTAGTGCCTTACAGCTACAAGTTGAAATATATATATATATATATATATATATATATATATATATATATATATTTTTTTTTTTACTTCCCCACAATTTAACATCCAAGACCTGTCTTTTGTGGAGCTGTAGGGAAACAAGGTATTTGTGAAAATACAAGGTACTGTGTAATTTGGCTAGGCTCCAGGCAGTTAATGTGTTTACGAACAACTTGAATTTCATAACTGAGGCCTCTGCAGTTTTTCCTTTCTTCACAGAAAACTCAAACATCAAAATTATGCACATGAAGTGTGCTTTTTTTTTTTTTTTTTTTTTTTTTTGGGGGGGGCATGCTCATGATTCATGCAAGACAATCTAGCTTGGTGGCTGGGGGTTAAATACATGTGCTCAAGAGCAGCAAGTTGAAATAAATTTATTAGTGTGGTCATGGTTTATTTCACTTTTCTCAGAATCATATAACAAAGGACTGAATAGAAGACCTTTAGGTTTGGGGTGTGGAGGCACCTATGTAGGGTCATTATGTGATCACCAGCAAATAAAAATGATATGGCTTGTTTGTGGGGCATTGTACTAGTCCAAAAGCAACAAGCTGACATATGTTATTGTGGCTGTCAGGCATTTCATTTTCTTCTCAATGAGATATCAGAAGTGAACAGAATGTGCTTATTGGGGGGCAGGGTAGAAGATACATCAAAAAGGGAACGTAAGATTTTGAATGATTATTGATATGGTTTGCTAGAGAAGAAATATGTCAAAAAGCTATGTGGCCATTATATTTATGGGATGATCGCACAGTCAGACATACTGTTAACTCCTTAGGAGGAGGAACACATGGCACTAGGACACTGGGTTTATACCAAAGTATCTTATTATAAGTCCTTGAATTTTTTTTTTTTTTTTACAGTAGGCTGCATCGGTGAATGGATATTATCCAGTATTCCAGAAGGCTTTTGCTGTTGCATCTTGGCTTTCTACCTGTGGGTTTATGACCTTGGGTCCACTGCTGGTAAGGCTGGGTGAAACTAACTTCCAGAACATACATGTACCACGTCCTCATCAAACTAGAAAAAATACCAGTCAAGGCAATATGTATTTAACTGACTATATAGTGAAGTCAACTGTCTATGTACTTACAAAGGCAGTCTGTGCCATATAAATCAGGATTGTGGTGAAGTCCTTGACATTAAACTGGCATTCTTGGGTGTGTTTTGTATCCAAGTATCTTATTAGAAATCTCTCTCTTCTTTTGGGCACTGTCTCATTGTTTACTACCCAGAAATTTCATACTGAAATCTGAGAGACAGGTAGACATGCAGCTTATTAAAGACAGGCCCCAGTGGCTTTAGTTCATGCGTCTTTATGCCGGTGTCTGACATTTTGCATTATACTATTTTTGTGTTGGGGCTTGCTAACCTCTGTGCAAACTGTGCAAAATAATGACCTAGAGGTGGTACTTTGCAGAGTTATTTCAGCAGATATAAAGATACTCTATATTTAACAGATTTTTTTTTTCATTTGCAACCTGCCATAATTAACATACCAAGTATTTGACAACTAGTATACAGCAAACAAAGACAGAATAGAATTGTATACGGCTTTTGCAGATCATCCTATTTTAATTCCCCAAAAGTTTCATAATGAAACCTCAAACACTGTATATGTCGCAAGCATTACATTACCCCTGACCTCCCATTTTTCCCTGCTGGCTCTGGCAAGGCTCTTAATGGATTTTAAGAGCTGAGACAGACACTTGGGCTCAACTCTTCTTCAAAAGTCCCAGATCTAACATACAATTTAAATCGGCAAATTAGAAACTTAGATGGTCTGAGCATTTTTTTGGAAGATCTGCTGTCGGATGGCTTACCGAAGCCATATTGGAATTTGAGGACTGTAAGCGAAAATATCTGTCTACAATAAGGGCCCAACGACGGATAGTTCTGGTGTTGAACAAAGCACAGATGCGACAACGGGGGACGTTGTGGTCTGGGCCTAAACAAGTGGCGCAGTAAGAATGGAAGTCTCGGTGAAGTATTTGCTTTCCACAGATGAGACAATTAACTTTTTCGGACATTGCTTAGTGCAAGAAAAAAGGATCCCCAACAGGGAACTTCGCTTTAGAAGACTTCAACTTCAGTTCGGTAGACTAAACTCAGGTAGTGGCCGACTGGCACTCATGCAAACTTCTTCTGCTTCGGGCTCCACAGCAAGAAAGACTGATGTAATGGCGTTGGCTGCCTTACTTTATACTACTGACGACCTGACGTCCGTCCTGAAGCGACATCAACCGACGCAGAAATATTAAGCCTCTGGTATTTGGGCCGGCCAAGGGCTACCCTGGCAGGGATAACCCAAATGTGATGACTGCAACACTGAAACATGAAGAACATTAACAGTATTTTATGTGTGTTTAGTAATAATTTGATAACCAGATAAGTGAACTTGTCCCATACACCTTTTTCTGCTATAACACAGGCCAAGAAGCACAAAACATAAGCAGTACAGACCTTAACTCATAACATAATATGCAAAACACTTCATAATACTGCACTGCCAAAGCCATTATAATTTTTCCACTGTCAGTTTTACAACAAATTATAATGTTGTTGTTGTTGTTTGTCTTTTTGGCTTTTCCCGGTTAGGGGTCGCCACAGTGGAACTCCGGTCCGCTAATGATTGGCAGTAGATTTTTATGGTGCAGAGTTGCCAGCCCGACGCCCAGCCTTCAACGAAGGCAAACCCATTTACGCACGTCTTTCAAACACCACTCAACCACGGGTAGGACATGCAGACTCCACACAGAAGGCACTCCAGCCGAGAATCGAACAGGAGAACCTCTTGCTGTGAGGCAACAACGCTACTGCTGCACCACCCCAGCTTCTACAACAAATTATAATATATATTACAAAAAATAAAACAGTCCACCATTACAAACTTTTTGCATGTAGACAGTATAAGGAAAACATCTTAATTCTTTTATTTTAGATTTGTTGACCAGGAGTGTGTCTGACTGGGCAGAAGCCCTTTTTCAGCAGAGGCCCGGGGAGAAAAGCTCCAAAGTTTACAAACAATTTTAAAACTTTAAAAAACATGCAACAATATAATAATATTTAAAAGTCAAAAGAAACATCAGTACTGTGTTACAAATTAAGTTATAAATGCATAGGAACTTACATGAGAAGCATAGGTAGTTGGTTATTTAGGCTAGATGTTATGTGAACATATGAACTGTACAGTGTCTAGAAAGGTGAATACAGAGATGGAAAGGAAGTGTAGAGGTGAATATTGGAAAAGGATAGAGTAGGTTGTAAAGGATAGAAGATGATTCTAAGAATGAAACAGTAATGAGGAGAAAAAAGGTATATTAGATGGATATATTCTGGGAGGATGAAAACAGTGGCAGGTCCATTGCAATTTAAAGTACTCTTTTGAAGCAGATTTAAATTGTTTAGGATGTGTAAGAGTTCTAATTTTAAGAGGGAGTTTGTTCCATGCTATGGAGGGGCGGTAGCTATATATATTACAAGAGTTTGACTTGGGTTTATAGATGCATAATAGATCTTGGGTTGAGCTCCGGAGTTGTCTAGTAGGGGAATAGTGGGAGATGAGGGAGTGTAGTGCAGGACAGAATGTTAGTTGGTATAGTACAGAGTGTATGATCTGGAGCTGAGAGAGAAGCAGGTGAGGTAATTCAAGCCAATTTAAAGTATTTTAGGGAGAGAGAGTGGTAGCATTTATAGGTTTGTTGAGCTGCAAATCTAGCTATCTTATGACAGGTTGACACAAGCTTAGTAAGTAGGGAGGAGTTAAGATTTTTGAGAATTTGGGAGGAGTAGGTTAAGCAGGGTAGAAGATGAGCATATGTGAGAGAAATCCTAGCTTCAGAGGTGAGGAATTTTTTGTTTCCATACAGAAGTTCTAGTTTCTGATGGGTTTTCTGGATACAATTATTTATGTGAAGGTTGAATTTTAGCTGATAGTCAATGGTAACCCCAAGGAGTTTTGTGCTGGATTCGACTTCAATAGTGTATTGTTACGGGACACTATGGAGGAGGAGGAGGATTTGATGTGGGCTAATGAGTTTAAGATGTTGAGAAAAGTAGAGTTGAAGGCTTGGATTGCTTCTTCGAGTGGGAGCAAGATTAGGAAATTCCAATTCACTCTGGAGATGAGGGTTTTAAAAGTTTCTGGGTTGAAGTTGGAAAGTTTACGGCAGGTGATAAATCTGTGTGGTTTACTGAGATGGTGAGTATATGAGTACTTTTATGGGTGAGCGATCAGTCAAGGAGTCAGGGAGTGTTTCAGGATTAAGATATTTGGAGGGGTTTGAAACAAATATCAAATCTATGAAGGTGCAAGGACAGCCAGAGTTATTTGTATGGGTTGGTTCAGAGATTAGTTGTGTGAATCCATATAGGTTTATACGATGTGGAGAGTTTGATTACTGAGAGTTTGCCAATTAATATTTACATCCCCAAGGAGAACAGTTTCATTAGGGATGTTTTGAGAGAAATATGAGAGAATGTTTTCCAGCAGGGGGATGTTATCACCTGGTGGAATATAAACAGCAACAACAGTAATGGTAGTGTAGTCAATTGAGCTTGAAGTTCACTGCCAGTACTTCAGCAGGAGTAAAAGATGGAATAGCTCGCATAGGATGGGAGATAGTGAGGTTATTGGAGTAGACAATGGCAACACCACCCCCTTTTTTTGTGACAATCTAGATGGATTATATTATAGCCAGGCGGGAGAATATCTGTATCTAGGTGTTGGGGTTTAAACTAAGTTTCAGTTAGGGAAATTACATCTGGGGTATGATTAGATGTCCATACATGAGACTGGCTAACTTTTTTTAGGATGCTTCTGATACTGATAGAGTAGAGAGAGATTTGTTTGTTATAGGTGAGTAGCACGAGTTTGGAGAGGTGTTTAGTAGGGGAGTAGTGTTAGACATTGGTCCTGGATTTGGGTGTATGTCTCCTGATTTGAGCAGGATAGTAGGGTAGTAGTGCAATTTAGCTTTTAGTGGGTAGTATTTATATTTTGTTTTGTTCTTAGTTATTATGGAGTTGGAGGGAGGGATTTTTACTTTAGGGAGTTGGGTAATGATGGGAAAGACAGATGCAGAGATAGTTATAGATTGATGTGAGTAGGAGAAAAGTACAGTTGTGTACCTACCATAAATGTAGATGTTAGAGTGTATTCACTGTTGCAGTCATTACTCTTGGATTATCCTGCTGGCAGGCTACCTGCAGTCGGCCTGAATTCCAAAGTCCTGGTCTGGCATCGGTTGCTGTCACCTCTTCCCTGACGTCAGTGCGCCAGGGGTATAAAAGATGCAGCCGACGCCATTTTCTTCAGTTTTTCTTGCCACAGATGTCAGGTGCCCCCAAAAGGGTACGGTAAATATATTATGCCAATAAACATACATGCACTAAAGTAACATTTCCTTCATCTACAAGCAAATACACCACATAGGTTGTATAGAATAGAGAAGTATAAATAAAAGATGGATAAACCCCAGCAGAAGAAAGGGGGACGCGGTGGGAGGGTAGCCTGGACTGCAACAGTGAATACACTCGAACATCTACATTTATGGCAGGTACACAACTGTACTATGTTCATCGTGTTTCACTGTTGCAGTCATTACTCTTGGGTTGAATCCCAAAGCTGAGGATGGGTGGCTGAGCTAAAAAAGATTAGGAGAGGCTATGAGGCCCTGCAGAACTGCAGTGGCAAAGCCTGCTCTGGATTTAGAATAGAGGTAAGTGGTAGTGCTTTGTAAAAGTGTTGCAGCCTCTAAGATGTCTTTGGTTGGTACTCCTCTGAGGAAGGCTGCTGAAGTGGCTGCTGCTCTGGTAGAATGAGGCCTAATGCCCTTAGGCACTGATTTGCCATGTTGAGAACAGCAGAAACGGAAGCAATGACCTATCCATTTAGAAATAGTCTGTTTTGAGATAGCCTTTCGTTGTGATCCTGCAGCATATGACACTAAAAGTTGCTCAGTCTTTCTGAAAGCTTTAGTTCTGTCCAAGTAGAAGCGTAGCTGTCTATGTCCAAAGAATGCAGAATTTTCTTACCCTTGTTCTGTGGGTTTGGATAAAAGGTAGGCAAGTGAATGGTTTGGTTGAGGGCCACACTGGACACCACCTTAGGCATACAAGTTGGGTTTGCCCTCAGAGAAACCCTGCCTGGATGAAAAATGATAAAAGGTTCCACAGCCATGAGTGCTTGTAATGCCGAGATTCGTCTTGCAGAGGTTATTGCTAGGAGCAGAGCTGTTTTCCAGGATAAGAATTTTATATCAGCTGTTGAGGCTGGCTCAAAAGGAGGCAGTGTGAGTTTTTCCAAGACATAATTTAGGTCCCATGCCGGAATTGGTGCTCTCCTTAGAGGCCTGATGTTTTTGGCCCCTCCGAGGTACTGTCTTATTAAAGGATGAGAAAAGATAGGTGGTTCAGTATTGTAGTGGGCTGAAATGGCAGAGGCATGAATCTTAATTGATGAAAAGGAAAGGCCTTTGGTCCAGCATCTCAGTTAGGTATTGTAAAATCTGAGGAATATTTGGTACATACGTGTCAATGCCTTGTTCCTGGTTCCAAGCACAGAATCTCTTCCATTTTTCTGCATAAGATTTTCTGGTACTGGGCCTCCTAGCCTCCAAGATAACATCCATAACAGCTTTTGAAAGAGGAGTGTTCTGAATGGCTACATTATCCGCCATGCTGCCAGATTTAAGGTCCTGAGTTGGCTGTGCAGGATCTGATTGTTTTGTTGGGACAGCAAGTGAGAAGTTTGAGGCAATATCCATATGCTGGACATTGAGACAAGCTCTTTAGGATTGGGTACCAGTGCTGGTGTGGCCAGTCTGGTGCAATCAGTATCATTTTTGGCTTCTCTTGTCTGACCTTTAGGGGTACCTTGGGAAGGAGAGGCAGTGGAGGAAAGGCATATACTGTTAGATTTTTCCAGCTGAAGGATAGGGTGTCCACTCTCCATGCTTGTTTGTGATAAATCCTTGTGCAAAATCTCTGTAATTGGCAGTTGTGAGGGGAGGCAAATAGATCTATGTCTGGGCATCCCCATTTCCTTGTTATCATGCTGAAGACTTGTGGATCCAGTTTCCACTCATGGGGATCCATGAGGTTTCTGCTTAGTTCGTCTGCCAGAGTATTTGTTTTTCCTGGCAGGAATTGTGCTTGCAGGTGAACTTGATAAGTCAATGCTGTGTCCCACAAGGTCATTGCTTGTCTGCAGAGGGGGTAGGAATGTGTGCCTCCCTGCTTGTTTATGTACCACATGACCGTAGTATTGTCCGTCTTTATCAGTAGCTGTCCTGGATGAAGTAGATCCTTGAAAGCTGTCAGGGCATTCTGAACAGCTAGCATCTCTTTTTGATTGATATGAAGATGCATCTGGCTTGCGGGCCATGTGCCCTGAATACATTTTCCTGCCATATGGGCCCCCCAGGCATAATCTGATGCATCCATTGTCAGTGTCTGTCTGGCTGTGGGTAAAGTGAATGGCAGACCCTTGTTGTGGTGACAGGCCTGTGCCCACCATCGAAACTCCTGTTGCAGGCAGGGAATGGGGGGCAATTACTGTCTCCAGGATGTGGCAATGCTGAGTCCAAACACTTTTTAGATACCATCGTAGTTTCCTCATATGCAGTCTGGCATATGTAGTAGAATGCAGGATGCCATGAAGCCCAAGGCCTGCAGGATTTTCCTTGCAGATAACTGGGTCTTTGCTGGCAATTTTTTGAAGAAAGAAGTCTGTTGCCTTTGTTTGTCTGGCGTGAGATAAGCCATCTGGGCAGTTGTATTTAAGCTTGCACCCAGGAATATTATCTCTTGAGAGGGTACTAGTTTTGATTTATTTTATGCTACACCAAAAACAAAGGCTATACCAACAAAAACAATCTGTGAATACAGTTCCGTACGAGGGAAACCGTATTTGCCCACTATAAGGCGATTAGAATGCAGACTTTTCCTCTACAACTATTCTGTTAACAAGGGGGTCTTTAGTTCACTGGGAAGGGGTTTAAACAGTAAATATCATGCCAGACAAAGGTTTAAATTTAACTTGGAAGAGAAAATACAGAGCCGTAGACAGGAGTAGGTGGATAAAAGGCAAGTCAGGAAGTAGAGTGACACAAGGTGCTTGTGATCCCGTGCTCACCACAGCTAGCTTGCCTTACAGAAATTACTAGCTTACATAAAGTTAAAGGTTGCATTTAATAAAGGCAGGCTGGCTGTTTATTCTTACTTTTTCTCTCTACCAAATATAATCTATATTTCCCTATCAAGAAATATCATTACAGATATGTTGTAAAGAACTACTTCAAATGGGATCTTCTGACTAGAATTTTAATTAGGCTAACCCTTATGTTTACCAGCACTGCCATTTGTAAGAGCTGGTAAGAAAAACTTTCATGTTAACCTTAAATAAAGATACATTTAGTATTTTTGATGGCTACTGGTAGGTTATTCCACTTAGCTGGAACTATGGCCAGATGTCAGCAGTGTCAACTTATATATCAGGAATACTGCAACAGTGATTTCAGTCTGAACATCTACTTTACTGAAGAGTCTCTAACTGGCAGCAAGGATGAATGATGGCCTTTTCAAAACCAGCACCTTTCAAGTAGCAGAGCTTAGAAGAAAGTAAATGATAGCTATCTTGAACTAAAATAAAGGTTAGCCAGCTTCATAGAACTTGATATAGCTGGGCAGTTCAGTTGTGTACACTTACCATAAATGTAGATGTTCGAGTGTATTCACTGTTGCAGTCATTACATTTGGGTAATCTGCTGGCAGGTTGCCCTCAGTCGACCTGAATTCCAAAGTCTTGGGTCTTGCATCGGTTGCTGTCTCCTCTTCCATGACGTCAGGTCGTCAGGGGTATAAAAGAAGCAGCCAACGCCATTTTCTTTAGTTTTTCTTGCCCCAGATGTCAATGTCAGGTGCCCCCAAAAAGGTAGCAAATGTGTGTGTATATACATATATATATATATATATATATATATATATATATAATATATATATATATATATATATATATATATATATATAAACTATATATACATGCAACAACACAAACTTTACCTTAATCTACAAGCAAATACACCACATACATTGTAGAAGATAGTGAAGGAAAGAAACTCCAGAATGAAAAGGGGGATGGCGGGTGGGTAACCTGGACTGCAACAGTGAATACACTCTAACATCTACATTTATGGTAAGTGTACACAACTGTACTATGTTCTTCGTGTTTCACTGTTGCAGTAATTACATTTGGGTAGAATCCCAAAGCTATGGATGGGAGGCTGGAGCTAAACAGCATTAGGAGCGGCTGCCTGCCCTGGACTTAGAGAGACAAATGATAATGCTTTGTAAAGGTGTGAACAGAACTCCAAGTAGCAGCCTCTAGAATGTCTTTGGTTGGTACTCCTCTGAGAAAGGCTGCTGAAGTAGCTGCAGCTCTGGTGGAATGAGACCTAATGCCCTTGGGCACAGGTTTGGCATGGTATAAGTAGCAGAAACGAATGCAGTGGCTTATCCACTTTGAAATTATCTTTCCTTCTGATCCTGCAGCATATGTCACTAGTAATTGCTCAGTTTTTCTTTAGAGCTTCAGTCCTGCTCAAGTAGAATCTTAGCTGTCTGTGTACGTCCAAGGAATGCAGAATTCTCTCCCCCTTGTTCTGTGGATTTGGATAAAAGGTTGGCAGATGAATAGTTTGGTTAAGAGCCACACTGGAAATCACTTTAGGTATAAATGAAGGATTGGTCCTCAGAGACACCCTGTCTGGGCAAAATATGATAAAAGGCTCCACGGCCATGAGGGCCTGTAGCTCAGACTCTTCTGGCTGAAGTAATTGCTAGGAGCAGAGCTGTTTTCCATGATAAGTTTAGATCTGCAGTAGCAGCTGGTTCAAATGGAGGCAGGGTGAGCTTTTCCAACACATAATTGAGGTCCCATGCAGGTATTGGTGATCTTCTGGGAGGCCTTAAATTTTTGGCTCCTCTAAGATATTGCTTTAGTAAAGGATGAGAATAGATTGGTGGCTCTGTATTGTAATGAGCCGAAATGGCAGAGGCATGGATTTTTATTGATGAGAAAGATAGGCCTTTGTCAAGCATCTCAGTCAAGTATTGTAATATCTGAGGAATATTTGGTTTTGCTGTATCAGTTCCTTGTGCTTGATTTCAAGCACAGAATCTCTTCCATTTATCAGCATAAGATTTTCTAGTACTAGGCCTTCTGGCTTCCAAAATGACATCCATCACAGCTTTACTGAGAGGTGTTGTTTGCATAACTACCTGATTAGCCATGCTGCCAGGTTCAGTGTTTGGAGCTGATTGTGCAGGATCTGATTGTTTTGCTGGGACAGTAATTGAGGTCTTTGAGGTAAGGTCCAAGCTGGGTATTGAAACAAGTTCCTTAGGATTGGGTACCAGTATTGGCAGGGCCAGTCCGGAGCATTTAGTATCATGTTTGGTTTCTCTTGTCTGACTTTTAGTAGGACCTTGGGAAGAAGAGGCAGAGGAGGAAAGGCGTAAACGGATAGGTTTTTCCAGCTGAAGGATAGGGCGTCCACTTTCCATGCCTGTCTGTGATAAGTCCTTGTGCAGAATCTTTTCAATTGATAATTTTGAGGAAAGGCAAATAGATCTATGTCCGGGCTCTCCCATTTCTTTGTTATCATGCTGAAGACTTGTGGATCTAGTTTCCACTCATGAGGGTCCATAAGGTTTCTGCTTAAATCATCTGCCAGAGTATTTTGTTTTCCTGGCAGGAACTGAGCTTGAAGATGTACTTGGTAAGTCAAAGCTATGTCCCACAGTGCCATGGTTAGTCTGCAAAGGGGGTATGAGTGCGTGCCCCCCTGCTTGTTTATATACCACATAACCATGGTGTTGCCCGTCTTATCAGCAGTTGTCCTGGATGAAGCAAGTCCTTGAAGGCTGTCAGGGCATTTTGAACAGCTAACATCTCTTTTTGGTTGATATGCAGATGCATTTGTTTTGGGGTCTATATGCCCTGAATGCATCTTCCCACCAGGTGGGCCCCCTATGCATAATCTGATGCGTCTGTTGTTAAGATTTGGCTGGCAGGGGGTAGAGTGAAGGCCTGTCCCATGTTTTGGTGACATGCCTTGTTTCACCATAGAAACTGCTGTTGTAGGCAGGGAATGAGAGGAATCATTGTTTCCAGACTGACAATGTTGACTCCATAAACTTTTTAGGTACCATTGAAGTTTCCTCATATGTAGTCTTGCATATAGAATCAGTAGGATGCAGGATGCCATGAACCCCAAAGCCTGCAGAGTTTGTCTTGCAGATAACTTGTTTTTTGTTGCCATCAGTTTGAAGTAAGTAGTCAGTTGCCTTTGTTTGTCTGGCGTGAGGGAAGCCATCTGGGCAGTTGTATTCAAGCTTGCACCCAGGAATGTTATCTTTTGAGAGGGTACCAGTTGTGATTTCTTTTTGTTTATTGTGTACCCTAGGCATGTTAGAAGCCTTTTCACAAATGCCAGGTGCTAAAGAAGAATGTCCTTGCTTTCTGCTTGAATGAGACAGTTGTCCAAGTAAGGATATATTTGTATATTTCTTTGTCTGCAAAAGGCAATTACTGGTGCCAGGCACTTTGTAAAGACCTTGGGCCAAGTAGATAATCCAAAGGGCAGTGCAGAGAATTGGTAATGCATTAAACCAGCCTTGAAACAGAGGTATCTTCTGCACAATTCCCTTATTGGGACATGCAGGTATGCCTCTTTTAGGTCTAATGTCACCAGCCAAGCATTCTTGCCCAGCATGGGCAGAAGCTGCTGCAAAGTTAGCATTTTGAATTTTGGGATGTCCAGGAATGTCAACTAAAGCAAAAAAAAAAAAAAAAGCGCAAAAAGAAAGGAAATAAAAAAACAAACACGTGATTGCGTGCGGTGCGGTAACTTAATCATTTTGAATCAGGTTCAATGATGTCCCTGATCAGAATTCATGATCAGTATTCTGGTACTATTAAATATCCTGTGTTTTGTTTTCCAGCAACTTTTCTTTTTTCTGTGTTTTTTTCGTTTTAGTTATGTCCAGGAATGTGTTCAAAATTGATAAATCCAGTATTGGCCTCCAGGCCTTGTCCTTTCTGGGTACCAAGAACAGTCTTGAGTAAAAACCTTGTCCTTTTTCCTGTTCTGGCACTGGCTGAATAACCCCCCATATCCATGAGGAACGTAACCTGCTTCTGTGCCTCTGCCCATTGATTTTTTGGCAGATCCGGCCAATCGTTTGCCATTGGCAGAGTATGGAAATTGAATCTGTATCCCTGTGATATTATGTTTAGCACCCACTTGTCCTGGGTTAACAACTGCCAGTTTTGAGCAAAAAGTGCTAATTTTCCCCCTAAAGGTGCTGCCAAAAGGTAAGTGCTTGGTGATGGCAGAGGGAAGTCACTGGATCTGTTTCTGTAGGGTTGCACTTTATCTCCTCCAGATTTGAAGGTAGAAGCACCCCACTGCTTTGATCTGTAAGAATCTTGTGCCTGGCATCTAGAACCTTTAGGGTGTCTGGATTTGCCCCTTTGAGCTCTGTCGGACACAGGAAAGGACCAATTTTTTTGTAGGCCAGTGTCTACTGAATCTTGGTGGCTGCACTTGTAAGAAGTCTTTTACAGTTTGCATAGACTTAGCTTTGTCTTCCATTTTCTTTAAAACTTCTTCTGCCTTAATACCAGAGTATCATGCTGTAAATGTGCATCCAGTAATTTAGCTTTAACATGATCAGGAAAATTTTGCTCTTTTAGCCAGGCATGCCTCCTAATCACAGATCTAGTAACTACGGCCCTGCAGGAGGCCTCTAAGGAATCAAAACCACATTGCAAAGTATGCTTTCCAACTTGTTCAGCTGCATGCAATAAGTCCTGCAATTCTTTGTTTTCTGCACATTCAGAAATCAACATAATTTTCTGTTTCAGCAATCCCATAACATGTTGTTGATACATGAGCATATGAAACTGGCAGTTTAAGGTCCTAATTGCCAAGGTTGCAGATGTATAAACTTTCTTTCTCCATCTATCCAGTGCCCTTGAATCTCTGTCAGAGGGGGTATGATTTTTTGCTGTTGAGGCCTTAACTCCCTTTGGACCCTGTGAAATAGTTTCTGGGTCAGCAGCAGGGTTTCTAAATAAAAATTTGGGTGAGTCAGGGACCCTGTAATATCTGTCAGGCTTGCTGGCGGAGGTAAGGAGTCAAGTTTGACTCCGAAAACACATCATCCACAATGTCTAAAACAGGGGGTATGGCTAAAGGCCTGTGCTGAGGGAGAAGAATGAAATCTCTGAGACGCTTTTTTGATTCTGAGAAATCTTGACTCTACCAGTGAAAATGCTCCCTCAAAGTATGCAAGGTTTCTCCAAATGAATAATCCTCAGGAGGTAATGCAGATGGAATAGATTCCTCTGCATCAGAATCCTCATAGGGAGGAATAGATGATTCCTGATCAGAAGAGGAATCAGAAGAAATAGAAACCTGATCTGAAGATTCATAATCAGTGTCTTGCCTAGGCCTCTTATCAGGAGGGGGTTGGGAACCTCTGATCAAGGTAATTAGGTCTTCAGCCATTTTGATCATCTGTTTTTTAGGCATAGCGGCCTGTGCACGTGGCTCATGCGCCTGTTTCTTAGCTTTAGAAGTTGCTTTTGTCTTTGGTTTTGCAGCTGTCGTTGGTTTTATATAAAAATGTTGAGGCCTGAATACACCCTCAGAAGCCGGTGCCTGCTCAGCAGCTCCGGACCCATCCGAGGGAGGGACATCTGTGGGTACAATACGTTGAGTATCGCGTGTCGTGCCGGACTCCACATGGGTCTCGGTAAGGGTCTGCAGCTCAAAAGTAGCGGGTATCAGGGGCTGCGAAAGCAACTGCAAACCGGCGACTGGCTTAGGAGAAGCTTCATCAGTTTTAGACCTCGACGGTCTGTGTCTGTCCTTTTCTTTGTGTTTTTTGTGTACTCCGGTAGTCGGACTGCTATCCAACGACATTTCAGGGTAGTTAAATCTGTTTCCAAAGTATTTTGAGGCAAAAACATACCGACACTTAATAGTGCGTTGGTTAAATATAGCACAAAACTGACAGCCAGGCACCTTGTGATCAGGGCCTAGGCAAGGAATACAGTATAAATGGAAATCCTTATGAGGTATTTGCTTCCACAAGTAATACAATTAACTTTTTCTGACATCGGAATGGAGCAAGAAAAACAGTTTCCCCAATGGGGTACTTAGCTTTAGTGAAGACTACAGTTTTGAAATTCGAATTTGAAAATTTCAGGAGTCGGCCGACCGACACTTGAGAACTGCTTCTGCTTCAGGCACTGGGCAGCAAGAAAGACTAAAGAAAATGGCGTTGGCTGCATGTTTTATACCCCTGATGACCTGACATCATGGAAGAGGAGACACCAACTGACACAGGACCCAAGACTTTGGAATTCAGGCCGACTGAGGGCAACCTGCCAGCAGATTACCCAAAAGTAATGACTGCAACAATGAAACCCGAACATCTGCTTAATGCTCAAAGACAATGAATTACTGTTTATCTTGTCATTATCTATACATGAGATATCCCTATCACAAACATAAATGACCTGTAAAAGCAACATACACCAGTGCATCCCACACTGGTACTCAGTAAATTCTCATATGCTGATGCCATTAAAAAGTCCTAAGCATCTAAGACCTAATACAACACCTTGGGTGTTGTGTTTGGTGTTTGCCTTAACAACACAAGCAGCAGGGTTTGAGTCTCACAAGGGATAATTGGCTAGGCTTAAAATGGCTCGCAAGGGCAGTTAGCTTAGTACTAATCTATGAACCTATGAACTACCACTAGCACAGTAAAGGGTCACTATGTAATTAACCACTCCAAAATTAGTGCACTTAGACACCCCCGTAACAAAGGTGTACTAGTGACTGGTGTCTCCATTGTCAGACTCAACTACTCAACTCTCACAAGGCTGGTCAAAGAAGTGGGTGACCGTGAGGAGCCTTTCAGAACTCAGGATCTCTGACATATAAAGGACCCCAAAAGACTATTACGCCAAACAAATATGATTACAGCATGGTACTGGTCCATGAGGTTGTGAATAACTTGGCATATACAACTTGGAGAGGTATGCAGAGAGTTCTCCATGCATGTCACAAATACAGGTAAGGCCCCAGTTTTGAGAGCAATACTTCCTTCTCCTCGAATGATGCCAAAGTACAAGGAAAATGTTACTGACTTCAACAACTGACAGCACAGTCAGTGTGATTCTGGGGGGGACTAAGCAATGGACAACACTGAAGGAGATGATAGTCTCTCTCTTGCTCTGCTATGATGGCTTGCGCCCCTGGTTCCAGGGCTCTGCACACTGGCAAAAGCCTTTGCTACTCTCATAGTGCCTTTTTAAGACAGTGTCTAGTTAATGGATCTCCCTACCTAACACAAACAAATCAAGCACCAGACTATGTCAAGGTAACTATGCTCAACACTAGGAGTCTAAATGACAAATTCCCTGGTCTTGAGGCCCTGCTGCATTTGAACAGCATAAATGTGCGTTTTATTACAGACACTTGGTTTAAAAGTACAGAAACTAATTCTCTCCATTGCAGAGTTTTGCAACTACCATGACTTTCAGCCCAATGGTAAATGCAGTAGAGTACCCATATTTGTTAGGGGCCACATCACTTCTAGGCAGATCTTTAAAGACCCAGAAACTAAACTGGCTGAGATCCAAATCATGCTAAACAAGGTTGACCATCAGATAACAGCATGTTACAGGACAACACCTTGCTCACAGAAAACCATGTTAGGTTCGTAAATATAGTGGATGAATTTCAAATCAGCAGGAATTTCATTATCCTAGGAGATTTTAACTACCCAGTGATAAATTAGGATACCTACACCTCAACTGCATGCTATGCCCCAACACTCTGATTTCATAAACACAATCTCCCTAGACCAAATTGTCAAGGAACCCACTCAAAGACAAGTATTCATGGCCTGGTCCTTACAACATGCAATCAACATCAACTATCCTCCAGTACTCCTTTCTCCAGTTAACTCTGATCACAAACTGGTAACATCTTCCTTCAAAATCTCCAGTTAGATGCAATCATAAAGTTCAGAGATTTAAAGTGTACAAACATTCTACAATTCAAAGATGAAATTAATAAACGCAAGACATTAGGTATACACACAATGTCACCCAGAGGATATGCCAAGTTGGCTTACAGACAGGACCCCAGGAAGTTAGGATTGGGGAGTTCACCTCTAAAAAGAGGCCAGTGACAAGCGAAGTCCCTCTGGGATCAGTTCTATGACCGCGCCTTTTTGGCACTTACTGCTCTGAAGTCAACATCAATGTCAGGGGCCTCTGGCCAACCAAATTTGCAGATGTTTGCAAATTTGGAGCAGTCACAGAATCTCCCACATATACCCAATTTTCTCCCAGAAGGGCTGACACAGACAAAAAGCTTGAGTCAGAACCATGGACTGAAACTAAATGCCAAGAAATACATAACAGTATCCTTCTGGAAGTCATCCACCCCTGGTAACGATCATATTGACATCACAGTCCCAACAGTCTGGGACTTTGGGATACACACACACACACACCCCTATCAAGCCTTTGACCACGTCATGTCTACAATAGTGAAAAAATCCTTTGTATACAAGATGCACAACAAAGAATGTATAGCATCTAGGTCCAAGAGGGTCACTGTTCCACTATATTCAGTACTCATCAGACCTATCACAAAGTACAATGTCCCCTTTGGCATGTACCTAACCAGGCATATCCAACTGGAATGTCCACACAGGCTCCTCACTAAAAGAATACAGGGTATATGTAACATGTCCTTTGCAGACCACCACAAAGCCTTATCCCTGTATTCTGCCTCCTACAGGCTGTTGATGGGAAATCTATGTCTGGCATGCAGGGCATTGTTGGAACCCACCCTGATGGACCTCCTGCATATTTGCAAAACAAACAGCACCAGATTTACCCATTCTAAAGACATAAACCTTGCCTGTGATATAAATAGGAACTGCTGGAGAGACAGGTATGCATCCCACAGATTACCCCTTCTCTAGAACTGGCTCCCCATTCATGTGAAGCAGAGTTCCTCCCTAACCTAATTCAAGTGCAACTTGGACAATTAGACGAGGAACAGTAACTTCATCCCTGGTTTAGCACCTATATCTCTAATGGACACAAACAGCCTATAAACGGTTCATTTCCCAGGGCCCTGCTTGTAAATAAATGCTTCTTCTCCCAAACCCCTGCTTACACTTATCAAGGATACAAGAAGTTATCACAGCTTAAAAATGCCCTAGTGGTTGTTAGCTTAGTACTCGCCTATGAACTTATAAATCTATGTCTCAAAATTCAAGGTTAACTGTATTACCCAAGACCGACACAGCCAGCAGTTATGCAAACAAATGCTATGTGCACTAAGATAAATGCAATAATCTGTCAGTCCCTAACTGATCCAAACAAAATAGGGAGCTTTAAAGAAAACCTGCTTAGTGATCCACATGTATAAACAAACTAAATACAATAAAAAATCTTCTTAAACTGTAAAGCAAATGAAAAACTCTCCAAATCAAAGTTAATATTGAAAAAATATTGCAGGGATTAAACAATACTATCAGAAGTAAAAAAGCATCCCATTAACGAAGACTACCATCAGAACCTAAAGACAATGATGAAACCTTCTTTAGTTATATTAAGAAACTAAGGCATAACAACTAACATTGCTCAGAGCTTATCAAAATAGTACTTTCTACTTGGATCCAGAAGAGATGGCAAACAAACTAGCAAAAAAAATCTAAAGTAAGTTTTACCTGCTTAGACAATTATACGAAGCCCACATATCTCACATAATTTCAAAACCCAACTATAACTAAAGAATATTTGCTAAAGGTACTCTCCAAAAATACCCAGTTGCCTGATAAAAGTACAAAACATTCCATACTGGACCCACTCTTAACAGCTGTTCAACATGAGCTAAGACGCTAGGTTTGCTCCTGCAGCACAGTACACAGCTGTTTGTGTTGTTGTTCCACAAAGGTGGATCCACTGACCCAATAAAACTACAACCCCATCAGCCTGACTCGTCTCAACTGTAAAGCCACGGAAAGTATTATAATTAACCTAATTAACGATATCATCAAAAACTGTATAAGGCTTGATCCCCAGCAATTCGACTTTAAGGATACAGTCTGTTTAACAAATCCAGTCAACTTCTTTGAGAGAGAAACACACGTCACAGACAACATACAGGTTGTCCATACATTATACCTCAAACTGGTAGGACTTTTGATACAATACCACATAGTAACATAAGCAAAACTAGCTCCAAACTGACCCCCTACATATTTGGATAGCAAATTGTTTGAAGGACAAAACTAATTTAGTGAGGGTGGCAGATGTGCCTTCAGTAATCATGGAAGTGAGCAGTGGTGCTCGCTAGGACTATTTAACATCATCTTTACAGATCTAAACAATACAAATGGAAATCCTTAGCTAACAAGTGCATGTTTACAAACTTGGTGTCATCCTCAAGCTCCCCTCTAATATGCAGAAGATCCAGCTGGAACTCACGTGTCAACAAATAGTGCAATATTGTTGCATTTGGTAAACAATCCCTTCTTACATCCTACAGTACAGACAACACTCCATATCAAAATTAAAATTTGGTGATGGGCCTCATAACATGAGTAGATATTTCCCTTGGCTTTGACCATCACAATAGTGGTTAGGAAATCTTTTTACCTGGTGCAGCTGACTGCAAAAGTCATTTCATCTACGTCCATGGGATTTCTTACTTCTCTACATTCAGCTTTAATTAGACCTACTATCAAATACAGTGCCCCTTTTGGAATGCATCTTAGTAAGCATGTCATGCAACTGGAAAGACCCCAGAGGTTCCCAACTAAAAAGAACAAAAGTTTAAAGGACAAGTACTGCCAGGAGAGGCTGGAAGCACAGTCCTTTTATTCAGTGCCCAACAGACACCTAAGGGTAATCTGTGCCTTGTCTTTCAGGCAACAAAGGATCCAATAGCCCAAGCGCTCTTATAACAACACAAATCAAACAGTCCCACTAACATAAGGACAAGGGATGTAAACCTGCTTTAATGAATAAACAGTGTAAAGGGGGGGGGGGCAGATTTCTCACACATTTATCTCTTCTCTGTAGCAAAGTTCCTGGTACACATTTCCACTCCAAATTAAGCAAAGCAATGCACGGCCTTCATTCAAAAAGGAGAGAGTCAACTGGACAGGTATTCACTAATTTACCCCTTATATGACTAGCCTTGTTGACTCTTGAAAAAGGAAATAAGGTATAAGGAGGGTACTGGCAAGGCATAAAAAGCCACAGGGTCAAGTTGTCTTGCATTTTTTCGCCAGTAGAGGACAGTGTTCGAAATGTAATGACTTAAGGGGAAAATGTATTTGGCAGGAATGTGGCCCTGGCTATAATTTGAAGCCATCTAACTTTTACCTAAAGAAAGTCAATGATACTCTCTAGTTTCTAAAAGAGAAACATAATGAAACTTTACTTGGATATAAAGAACATGAATAGCTGTACTGAAGAGGACCATAAAGACAGACTGCATGACAGAGACTGAACTTTCAAAGGAGTACATCTGTGGCCAGAATTAAGGGTGAGGTGGTGAAGAGTCTCAGATTATAGTGCTTTTAAAAGTGGTGATTTAGGTTACAGACGTGAATGCGAGTTTACTCATGTACATACATATACACATGAGCCTATGTACTACACTTAGCAAAAATTTGAAAATATTTAAACAGTTGGAAGTCATCAGAAAGAAAGGGAGTATTGCTTCATACCTTCCAGGCATTCACAGTTTCAAAGAATGAATTTCATTCTATGTTTTATAATTTCCTGCTAACTTTAACTGCATGGTTAGAGGAGTGTGTGTATGTTTCTGCTAAAATAATCTTTATCTGTCTTAACTTGAATATGCATCTTTACTACTTGTCTACCAAGTAAAAATAATTCCATTAAGTTTTTATAAATGCTAATAAAAAGACTTGATTTTATATGCAAAGTTGTATACAGTTATACAATTATATAAATCACATGCTGATCAAATGCAAGATTCGTTTTCTACTATGAGGCAACTTCCACAATATTCAATGTGAACTTAAGGATGAGTGAGGCTCTAAGCAACAACATTAAAGCTGCTAACTACAATAATATGCCTAATCATACAACTAGAAGAAGACATCTGTGAACAAATACAGGAAAAGACAGTTAACCACATGGTGAAGTTTGCTGGCTTGTATGCATCTACTGCGTGGCAAGCAGCGAAGAATTGTGGGAACAGCATCAGCTGTGATTCATACTCTATTAGGGACAGAATGCACATTATTTTATTTCCGAATTTCTATCAGATGCTTGCAAGACAACTTCTCAACATTAAGTAACTGCTGAACAGCTTGGGTCTGTTTCCAAAGGAAGCTTAAGATGCTTCACTTTAAACCAAGACTTCTGTTCTACTGTTAACCCAGAAGATGAAATGATTCATACAGGATCATTTTCAATCATTCATCTCCTACCTACCAGCTTTATCCTAGTCAGGGGTGAAGGACAGAAAGATGCTGCCTATAGCAGTAAGCAAGTGGCTTGAAATGAAGTGCTGAAGAGATGCAAGTCCATCAACACAGTACCCGAGATTTAGAATGAATCCCACCACACATGGTGAGAGCTGCAGCCAAAGGCATTGGTTTCCGCCATCATGGGAAATATGATTCAGCAGTTTAACTGCAGTGAGAAAAGATCTTATTACTGGCTATTCTGCATGGTATTAATGCTCTGGCGGCCCCTACGTACACACACATACACACGCACATCTCTCAGTTTTCAGAACATCCTTGCCACAGTCTCCTGTTGTTTCCCTGCCCTTCATAAATCGTGAATGATTACAGTCCATCAGTAATGCTAGGCCCTACAAGTTTTATTCTTTAGTGTTCAGAAAATACGTCCTGATGATAAAACGTTTGGCTCTATTAACTTTGCAAGTTAGTCTGAGTAATACTTAAAATGACTTCCTGGTCATCTTGGGCTCCTCGAGGCTTGTTTCTAAAGTCTTTAGAATGGCCATATAAAAGTATGCCAGTCCTCCTACAGAGACATGCCTCCAACCCAGACTCCTGAAGTTTACCTTTTATACATGTCCTATCCTGTCCCTTGTAACTCGCAGACCATTAGTCAGTCAACAATCAGTTTAGAGTTTGATATTTGTTTATTCCAAAAATACATTAGGGTACAAGACAGTTCCTTTGGCTAAGTCCTTAGTTGGTGTAGGGGTCTAAAGAACTGCTTTTTGTACCAAGGGTACATGGTTTAAAGCCCCCCCCCCTGCATTTTTAAATGGCTTAGGGTTAGTGACAAGGTTTCCCCGGTGTTTAGTACTAGCATAGAGGACTAAAGTGTTGCTTTCTTTAAGGTATAGGGTTCAAAGCCTTTTAAATATCTTGCTTTTAACTTTTTAAGTGACTTGCAGTAATATTTAGAGTATTCTCCTGCTCATATATCATTCATGTTGCAAAAAGTCTTTGTTGAGTAACACAAGTGGTACAAAGGGCAAGCATTACTCCCTCACAGCAAGAGGATTTACCACTCATTCTTCCACTAGAGTGGCTTCTGTGGGGAGTTCGCATGTCCTCCCTGCCTTCACATGGGCTTTCTTTGGCTGCTCGTTTCCTACCACATTCCGAAGGTGGATCTGGGACTCTACATTGCTTGCAAATTTGAGTGCAAGCAAGCATTGGAAGAAAGACCTAGCAACCTACTTCTGTTTCCCCTTTTGCCTTCAAAACTCTGGAGAGAGTTGGCTGCTTGCATGGTCACTAACATTCGGCTGTGTCCTGTAAGAGACTGTGTGAGCAAGGTAATATCTTAAGAGAAAGTCCTGCTTCCCCTGCCTATATGTGTGTGTGTGTGTGTGTGTGTGTGTGTGCGTGTGTGTGTGCGTGCGTGTGTGTGCGTTGTGCTTTAAAACTGTTATTCTATTGACTTTTTACATTACTATAGGGTAATATCTTAATAATATCCTTGGAGTCGCATCCCACCCATACACTTTTCATGCTGCAAAACTTTTCCTCTATTAGATTTTCCTGGTTTCTAGTGTTCCTCCCCACCAAGCCAAGGGTAGTTTAGAGGTGTCAGAGCTCCCACCACACTAAAACATGTACAAACACATTCATATATTTACAAAGAGACAAAAACACATAGACACACTACCCACCCAATGCCAATCACAAACACACTCATCAGTATATACACACACACACACACACACACACACACACACACACACACCTAATCTATACCTTAACAAATGCCCCTGCTGCAGCAACCCAGGCAGGCAGGCAAGCACACACATGCTCTTACATCAGACCACTCATCCCTCTGCATATAGTCATATATGCAGACACAGACATACATACGCACCTCACCACTAACCATCTATTAAATTCCCTGGCACTTACCTGTAAAGCGATCTCATCCACTGAAAATATGGGTGAACACAAACTTTTGGCCAAGTTAATTAATTTGGTCAGCCAAATTACCTTGCACAGCTGAGTGAATCTCTGCAACACTCGGCTGTGTAAATGCCTTACTGCAGGCATTTCTGAAGGAAAGCATAAGGCTAACTAGCACGGACTGCTAGTCTGAAATGTCTCATCATATTGCTTGGCTGAAGACACAGCCACTGATGTCCCATAAACACATGGGATCACTGTGGTGTGACCATTTCTGAATCATAAAAAAGCTGCCACCAGCAGTAACAACACAAGTTAGGGCTTACTGCTGCTGGCAACCATTTCTGAATCTGGTTCTTTGTCTACACATCTACAAGCAGTTTACATTACTGACAGAGCCACAAGATTCACAGACAGCAAATGTCAAAGATGTCAATGAATCCTTTTTGCAAATGTGGAGATATAAACCATGACACTGCAGGTCTTTTTACTGGCTAAGGGAAGGAATCTAACATTGCACGTGTGTTAGCAGTCTTTACTGCACAAGAAACAAAGCTGAACCGAGCACGCAGATGGAGGAGGAGACGGGACCACACCAAACCTAGGAGGTTTCCGAGTACTAGAAGCTCAAGGAGACATGTTCAGTAGTCCCGACCCCCAGTGGTACACTTTTTCCACAAACTTTCCCATGGCTGAAAGAACTAGCCCATTTCTCCAGCTATGTATAAACTAGATGGTACATCTGGAGGGATTAGTTACAAACTAGGGGCTACCCTCATGCCACATACACAGAAGATGAGTGAAAACCGATGACCACACCAAAGCAGGAAGGTTCCTGTGAATGTGTGGCTTCATACCTCAGGGTTGATTCTTTACAAAGGAAAACCTCCCCCACTATTCACTGAATGAACCCACCACTTTTAAAATAATTCTTTCTGGATGTTTTGATGCTTCAGTATAAAGTTTTACAACCAAAAGTAACCTTGCCATAAACTACAAAAGTATTGTATGGCCCTCCCTTCCCCCACATCACGTGACGTCCAAACTAATGATTATGGGTTTCTAAACAATATCTATCAAAAGATAAATTGTGCTGATTTTCAAGGAAACAACCAAATACATTTGATAATTAATTTCTTTTTCCTATGTTCACTTGAAACTTTTCAAGAAAACAGGCAGATCTGAAGAAGGTGACTGAAGGCACTGTAGATTTCCAAACCCACTTTGATCTATAAAATGACCAATCATGATGATGTCCTACTCCCCTAATTTCAGAACATCAACACTCCCAACTATAAAGGACTGGACGGAGATCTATTAGAAGGAATGCAGAAGCCACAAATATAAAATAATTTCGCCATGTAGATAAAGCACTATGACACTCGATACTTAAACAGCAAGAAGTTTATTATAGCTTGCTAGTACTAGACTTTCACCAATACAGGCTTCTTCAAGCAAATAGCTGATTTAAAACACATGACAAATACAAAAAGGAAAAAGGTCATGTGATTTCCACTAAGAGGTCACACACACAAAAAACTACAAAGAGCAATACTTTACACATACTAAGAATACTAAAAAATACAAATCTGCATGTAACTAAAAACCATATGTTAAAACTTTTACATCTGTATATCAAACTTATTTAATTTTATTTAGTTTATCTTTCAGAACTGATTTTATTGTGACATTTTCATTCTGGCCAGGTGGACAGTGTGCTTTAAATAGAAGTTATGTTCTTACCATAACGTTCCATGTTAGTTGTCTTCTTCTCGCCTTCTTCTTGCTGGATGGGTTCGGAGCCGACCTCGGCTCCACTGCCACTCTAAAAGCTCGAGAGTTGGTTCCACCGGCTCGAGGCTCCCCTTATATCCCACAATGCTAGGCGAGAGTTACCTCAGATCTCGTTTGTAAGCTAACCCCAGCTTATAATAGTAACAGTATAACTGTAAAACAGAATCCACCTCTAACAACAGGAAGAAAGAAGGGTGACCTACATCCTGAACCAGAAAATATGCATAATAGCATATGTCTAAGAAAGAGGTGGTAGAAAGAGAGGTCACAATCACAACTCCTCTAGGTCTGTCCAGGCCAGGGGGAAGGAGGGTGGACGAAGAAGAAGAGAAGAAGACAACTAACATGGAACGTTATGGTAAGAACATAACTTCTATATGTTAAGTTGTCTATCTCGCCTTCATTCTTGCTGGATGGGACCGTCCCTAGCACCTTGTCCCGGTGGCCTAACGGAACAGACTCCTGAGAACAGTGGAACCAAAGTTAGCTCTATGTCTAGAAGCTAAATCCAACTTATAATGAGAAATAAAAGTGTGAGGAGTAGCCCAAGTAGCCGCTGCACAAATGGTGTCAATAGGCAGTCTGTCTTGGAAGGCTAAAGAAGTAGCCAAAGCTCTGGTAGAATGGGCTTTAGGTTTATTAGGCAATTTTTGTTGCCTAATCTCATATACCAGGGAAATCAAAGATGTTAGCCATCTGGATAATGATACCTTTGAGACTGAAAGTCCCTTTCTGCTTTCCTCAGATAGGAGACAAACAGCTGATCAGATTTTCTGAATTGTTTTGTTCTATCCAAGTAGTACCTCAATTGACGATGAACATCCAGGCAGTGTAATTTTTGTTCAGACCTATTGGAATACTCTGGAAAAAAGACAGGTAGGTCAATGCTTTGGTTTAGATTTGATGTCGAGACCACCTTAGGCAAAAGGATGGGTTAGTTCGTAAGGATACTCTGTCCTTATGAAACAAAAGATAAGGAGGACGACAACTGAGTGCTTGAAGTTCTGAAACTCTTCTAGCTGATGTAATAGCTACCAGAAAGAGAGTTTTCCATGATAACAATTTCAAGGAACAGGAAGCTGCAGGTTTGAAAGGGGAAAGAATCAAAGAAGCAAGAACTAAATTTAGGTCCCAAGGAGAAGGAGGATTTCTTATAGGAGGTCTGAGAAGAAAAACTCCTTTCAAAAAGGCTTTGCAAAGTTTGTGGGACATTAGGGCAGATTCAGAAATACCCACATGAAAGTTAGAAATAGCTGCCAATTGAACCTTAAGTGTAGATGGAGATGAACCTGCATGGAAGAGTTCAGCTAGAAAATCAAGGACTAGTTGGATGGAAGCGGTGAAAGGATCTATGTCCTTTCCTTGTGCCCAATATGAGAAGCGTTTCCACTTACTCAAATAAATCTTTCGAGTGGAAGATTTATGGGAAGCTATCAATATATCTCTGACAGAGTGAGATAATTGAGGAAGCCTGGCTACGGTTGGAACTGGAGGAACCAGGCAGTGAGGTTCAGAGAGGGGAGGGAGCGATGAAACTGACCCGACTGATGGATCAAAAGATCTGGAACTAGGTCCAGATTCCACGGTCGCTCCAAGAGAAGACGATGTAGAAAGGGGAACCACACTTGTCGAGGCCAGTAAGGAGCAATGAGGATCAAAGATGCCTTCTGAGCGATAGCTTTCTGAATTACTTGAGAGATCAGTGGGAAAGGAGGGAATGCATACAGAAGTCCCGGGGCCAAACTTGGACTAGAGCGTCTCTGCTGGGTTGGCCTGGTAAAGGGAATAGAGTGAAATATTCTCTGCACTTGCTGTTTTGGGGAGTAGCAAAAAGATCGCAGCAAGGCTGACCCCACTTGAGAAAAATTTCTCTCACTACAGAGTCTTTCAGAGACCACTCGTGAGGCATGAGAATAGCTCTGCTCAACTTGTCCGCAATGTGATTGGACTTCCGGGATGTGCGTTGCTATCAGAAGCGCTGAGAAGAAATCGCCCATTGCCACAGTCTGAGTGCTTCTCGACACAGGGGTATGATCTGGTTCCGCCTTGTTTGTTGATGTACCACACTACAGACATATTGTCTGTCTGGATTGCAATTGTTCCCAAGGGAAGAGAGTCTTGAAGGGCTTGCAACGCTAAAAGCACTGCTCTCATCTCCAGAACATTTATGTGCAAGTGGCATTCGTTTGGTTGCCATGTGCCCTGGACTGTCCTGCCCTGATAATGCCCCCCCCACCCGATCAGGGAGGCATCCGTTGTCAGTGTAGCAACCGGAGGAGGTGGAACAAAGGGTCTTCCGACAGGAGCTGGGGGGAAGACATCCACCACATGAGATGCTTTTTGTACACCTGCGTGATCACAATGGTGTGAGACATTGGAAGTTCCTGATATGACCATTGAGTAAAAGCATCCACTGAAGAATCCGCATGTGGTATCTGGCTTATGGCAGGAGAGATATGGACGCTGACATGATTCCCAACACCTTTAGAACTAACCTGGCTTTGATT
This sequence comes from Protopterus annectens, assembly GCF_019279795.1. Lineage (NCBI taxonomy): Eukaryota > Metazoa > Chordata > Ceratodontiformes > Protopteridae > Protopterus > Protopterus annectens. The sequence goes on along the minus strand of NC_056725.1, from coordinate 758,048,965 downwards.
CTGTTGTTGTTGAGAAGGAGTGATACCAATTTGTGAATGTCTGATATCCTTTGGTGTGTTAGCCTTGCAGACATGTTTATAGTATCTAGATTTGCGCCTATGTAGGTAATAGTACGACAAGGCGACAAAACAGACTTTTCGCAATTTATTGAAATACCCAGTTTTTGACAAGCGAAAGGTATAATCTCTGGCCATCAGAAGGAGATGCTTGGTGGGAGCTGTGAGGAGCCAGTCGTCCAAATATGGAAACACCTGGAATCCTTGTCGTCTCAGGTGAGAAGCTACCACTGCCATGCATTTGGTAAACACCGGGGCAGTGGTGAGACCAAAGGGCAGGGCCCTGAACTGAAAATGACTGGTTCCCAGCCTGAAGCGGAGGAACCTTCTGGAGCGTCTGTTCATTTTTATGTGATAGTACGCATCGAAGGTCTATAGAGCACATCCTGTTTCCTTTGCCCAAAAGGGGAAGGATGGATTGCAGCGTGACCATCCGAAATCTTGTTTTCTTGACTGATTTGTTCAAGACACTGAGATCCAATATTGGTCTCCAGTCCCCTGTTTTCTTTGGAACTAAAAGAACCTTGAGTAGATTCCGGATCCTTGTTGGTCTGCTGGCACTGGCTGAATTGCTCTTTTGCAAGCAGTTTTGAAATTTCCAAAGCTGCTAAATCCCTTTGAGCGGTGGAACATCTGGAAGGGATTTTTTGACTGATTTGGAAAGCGAAGAAAGGGGATAGAATAGCCTTGAAATGATGGACTGTACCCATTTGTCTTGAGTCAGGGATAGCCAGGCTTCTGGGTACAGTGACAATCTTCCCTGACTGCCTCCGAAGAAGGGCAGTCGGGCAACACCTCAGGGATGCTGAAAGGGCTTGTCAGGAAGGCTTCCCGATTGCCCTGGTTCTGCGGACCCCTGCCCCTAGGGCGGCGTCTACCATTGTTATTCTCACCTCTGCCTTTGGTAGGAAAGCGACTCTGTCGTCAGGCGAAGTCCCTTGAGATTGTTTACGGAACCACATCTTTCCACCCTTCTGGCCTTTGGGGTAAGGCCTGGAAGGAGTCGAAAACGGACTCCGGCGGCAGAAAGGGTCTTGCCATCAGTCTCGCACCTAGTCAGGGTTTCTTTCACTTGAGGACCAAAGAGATGATCCATCAAAGGGAGTTCATGAAAGACGTCTTGAAAGGGTCCAAAATTGCATAGCCGCATCCAGGCGTGCCTACGTAAGGCCACACCTGTCCCTGCGGCTCTGCTCGCTCCATCAGCCGTGTAAGAAAGGAGGCGCATGGAGGAGTTGGATATGGAATTAAGGGTAGCCAGCTGCGTGTTCATCTTGTCTTGAAACCCGCAGCTGTAGGATCCTTAACATTTCACTCGCTTCTTTGATCAAGTCCCTTTGAAGACGAGTGAAATGGCACAGATAGTTCAGCGAACGCATGGTAAATGTCGCTGAGGAGAACATCTGCTTCCCGTACCTATCCATGGACCTAGATTCCTTGTTAGGTGGATGGACAGGTACTGAAGGATCAGCCAGTTCCTTCTTTGTGGCAGCAGCTACCACCATAGCATCCACAGAAACTCCTTTTGTTAAAAACTGCTTGTCTGCTGGAGCTGTGATGAACTTAGAGGGTCTCCTGGGAGTGGGGTCCACTGAATCAGGAGCCGTCCATGCCTTCTTAGCAACCACCTGCATGAGGGGGTCGAAGCGGGACACCCAGGAGGTGGAAGGGAGAGCCAAGCGCCTCAAGATACACAGATTCGTCCTCCGAAGGGTTGAGGGCTGGCCAATTTCCCCTCTGTTTCAGGATCTCCAGAATGTCTGCAAATGAGACATCTTCAGAAGGGGAACGGGGGGAACCCTCAGAATCATCCAAATCTGTGTCTGACGTGATGGACTCAGGTGAGTCAATGTGTTTCCTCTTACACTTCCTCTTCCGAGGGGGCTCTTCTGCCAAATCAGGAGAGGCCTCGAAGAGGATGAAATCCCACAGGGGGCTCCTGAGGAGCTGGCTCTCTGCGGTCCGGGATGAGGGAGTGAGTCGACTTACCCTGAGGCAGCATAGAAGGAGGGGCGGACGGAGCCGACTGTGGAGTAGAGCCAGGCTCTAACACACTCCGCATGACCTCGAATGCACCCCTGTCAGGCAGAGCCAGAGGTCCCCGCTCCGAGGAGCTAAGAACCCCCCTCGGCACCGACAGTGATGGCTCTGAGGTCGATGTCGGAGCCGAACTCACCAGCGCCGAAGCCCGAGAGGGAGAGGGGTCGGACAAGGGTCGATGCCACTCACCTCGAGCCGGCGAGGAAGTCCGGCGCCGAGATTCTTCCAAAGAAGAAGCGGAGCCGGCAGCGGGCCGAAGACAATTGTATCGGCTCCGGCGTAACCAGTCTCGGTTCCGACGACCCGGCTCGAAATCAAAGAGTCGAAGGAGGAAAATGTTGATGGACCGGGGCAGGCATCGACTGATGAGTCGGGCTCTGAAGCATCTGGGCTAGTGCCTCGGACATAAGTAGTCGACTCACTACCCTCTGAAGGTCATGATCCGACAGCCTCGATGAACTACAGGAGTGAGACCTTTGGCTCGTTCAGACAGCAGGGGAGATCCTGGAGCCGAATGAGCGGAGCCAAGAGATGGTGACCTGGACCTCTTCCTGGTTGTCGGCTCCGAAGGTCTGGTCGGAGCCGACACGGAACTCAATAACCTCGGCTCCGGCGGGCAGGAGCCACAGAAACTGTGGACTGAGACTTATCGGCTCCAGCGGAGCCGATAAAGGCAAGGTTGAGCAACCTGAGGTCTCGGCTCAGAAGCCGGAGCCGAAGACCTCGATGCCTTAGAGGGCTTCCCTGTTGAAACAGACAGGGAATCCTCTGGCTTCAGTAAGCCTCTAAGAATTAATTTATTTTTCTTTCCTGCAGGACCCTGGGGCTGAAGCCATGGCACACAGCACAGGAGTCCTGCAGGTGCAAAGGCCCCAGACAATAGACACAAGAAGTGTGGCGTCTGTCAGAGACATTTTCTGACAGCACGCATCACACTTCTTGAATCGAGACCTTTGCTTCTTTAGACATTTTTTTAACTGACAGGTGTACACAAACACGCACACAAACACACAAATTATACCCTGTCAGGAAAACGCAATAAAATTTGTAGTAATACTAGTATTTAAGAACTACAATAAACCAGAATAACTACAAAAACACACACACTCCACTAGGGAAGGGAAGGCCTAAAGGCCCAATGGAAGAACCAAAGGTTCTTGGGGAAAGAAACGGAATATATTTAGGGTAGGGAATAAAGTTATCTAACCTACACTAACTAAGTAAGAAAATTAACTTAAAGGGGTTTTAAAGACTAATTTTTACCAGAAAAATAGTACTCACCAGGAACCGGTAGAAACAACCAACCTCGAAGCTGTAGCGGCAAACGAGATCTGGAGGTAACTCTCGCCTAGCATTGTGGGATATAAGGGGAGCCTCGAGCCGGTGGAACCAACTCTCGAGCTTTTAGAGTGGCCGAGTCGGAGCCGAGGTCGGCTCCGAACCCATCCAGCAAGAATGAAGGCGAGATAGACAACTTAACATAATGTATTATCCACTTATTTTCAATAATTTCTGTGTGGTTCTTCAGGTCACCACCTCTTAAGCTTTTCTATATATTTTGTAAAATGAAAAAGCAAAATTTCTGAGATGTGCCTGTTTGTTTAATATGCCTATATAATGCATTTGTGTCTAGTTGCCTTCTTATGTCAAATATATGCGCACAAATTCTCTCTGAACAATTTCTTTTACCTATATAGTAGGCACTACATACAGTTCAGACATTTTGCCATGTATATTCTATCATGTTTTTAGTATTACATGTTCCATGGCATCCAAGATGGAATGGTTTTAGACTAACTGGATGTTTAAAAGCTGTTTCTGTAGAGACATTCCTGCAGTATTGACAACTGTTGCATTTTTTGGGTTCCATACTTGGATATACATGCTGTGTTTATATACTTCTCCTGTTCCTTATAACATAAGATAGGATCCGCCACATAAGCTAGGATCTGCCACATAACACAAGCACTCAGGTCACTCCAAGGCAAGTACAAATATGACTCAGTCATTGTCCATGCTGGTGTGAATGACCTGAGACGTACCTCCCTGGACTACATGAAAAGAGACATAAAGGAGCTCTCTGAGCATGTAGCCCAGGCCGGTATGACCCTGACCTTGAGTAGCATCTTACCCTCACCAAGAATGATGTCACAATATGAAGACAAGATGATCAATTTCAACAACTGGCTTAAGTACCGGTGTCATTCAAAGGGGATCCAATGCCTGTCAGCTTGGGATGATATGCTCGACAAGTCACGATGCTTCGCTAGGGACGGCTTGCACCTGTCACCCCTGGGCTTTCGGATATTGGCAAAGGCTCTTGCTACCCCCATACTGCCTTTTTTAGGCAAGGCTCAAAAGACAAACCCACCTCCATAGGTATCACAAGGGATAAGAAACTAAGAGTAATGCTACTCAACGCCAGAAGTCTAAACCTCAAGATGCATGCACTCGAAACTCTCCTTAGCATGGAGAACATCGATATCTGTGCAGTAACAGAAACCTGGTTCAGGGCTCCCGAGAGCACCCCAGCACTACCAGGTTATACCTCATACCATGCTTTTCGGCCCCAAAACTTGGATCGAACCACAAAAGGATGGGGAGTATCGATATTCATCAAAGATACCCACACCTCCAGGTTGGTGGCAAAGCACGAAGCATCAGAGACTATCCATGTGCAACTAACAGTGGGTAAAACTGCCTTCCAGTTTAAAGCCTGCTACAGACCACCCTCACATACCCAGGCACCCCACTCGGCCTTCATGAGAACACTGGAAAATATGAAGGTCTCTCCAAACACCATCATATTGGGCGACTTCAACTACCCAAACATAGACTGGGAGCATTACTCTAGCTCCAACACCCTAGCCCAAAGATTCCTAGAATTTATAAACTCAAATGCTATGGAACAACTTGTTACCACTCCCACAAGAGGGGGAAAACATACTGGACCCGATCATCACCAACATGGGGACTCTATGCTCCAGACCAGAAGTGTATCCCTCACTGGTAAGATCAGACCATAAACTAATCTCACTGGATATTCACATCCCGACCCCACCCCCTGCCCAGAAAACCACAGTGAAAAACTTCTCTAAAGCAAATTTCACACTCCTCAAAACCGAGGTGGAATCCTTCAAAGCCCCCGGGCCTGTAGAAAATACGCCCAGACCGCAGAATCCTTTATAAACGCATTCTATGAACACCTTCAGGAATGCATGGTTCATCGATCCCAAATGAAACCAAGACCCAATCCTCCAAAGGCAGGCGTCCTGTCTGGTGGACCCCAACCATAAACAAACTATACAACAGAAGGAGGAAGCTACTAAATGATAGAGCAAAATCCCAAAGGAAGGCATCACTGATCAGTATTAGCAAAAACTACGGGCACTCATAAAATTGTCTAAGGCCAGCTTCGAGAAAAATTGCACAGGACACTAAGGATAATCACAAGGCTTTCTTTAGTTATGTTAGGAACCTGGGTGGTAATTCCCAGATATGCTCAGAATTAGTCCAAAATGACAAAAATACACTGAACCCACAGACATTGCCAACATCCTAGCGGACAGGTTCAGCGCAAACTCCCCTCCCCACCAAAGGGCAAATATCTATCCCAGTAGAGTGCTACCCCTGACATCTCAGATGCTCAGGTAAGAGCCCTATCCAAAGCAAAAACACAGCATCAATGGGACCAGGCGGTGTCCCAGGCTCGTCTACATGAACTCCAAGAAGAGCTAAACCCAAACATAAAACTACTGTTCAATCTCAGCCTTACTACAGGATATGTGCCCAAAGAGTGGTGTACAGCAACAGTGGTCCCTCTCCATAAAGGTGGTTCCTCAACGGATCCTGGAAACTATCGCCCCATAAGCCTGACTAGCTTGGTCTGCAAAGCTATGGAAAGAATCATCATGGACCTCATAAATAAAGATATTGGGGACCTACAGACACGGTATCCTACCCAGTTCGGCTTTGTTAAGGGCAGATCCTGCCTCTTAAACCTGGTTGATTTCTTTGAAACAGTCACCAAGGCCATTGACGAGGGCAAGGTGGTCCACACAGCCTACCTGGACCTCGCAAAAGCCTTCGATACAATACCCCACTCGGGCATTATAGATAAGCTCACCAGCTTAAATATAAACCCCTATGTCACTAGATGGATTGCAAACTGGCTCAAGGACAGAACCCACATGGTTAGAATTGCTGGAGTCATGTCAGACTCCAAACCAGTTACAAGTGGTGTCCCACAAGGCTCAGTCCTGGGACCTCTCGTTCGGTATATATTTCTCGGAGGTACAGGCCAACACGTAAGGACTGTGGCTGACCAAGTTCGCAGATGACTGCAAACTGGGCGCCATAATAGACTCTCCAGCCTACACAAGCATCTTCCAAAAGGGCCTCATAGAAACAGACAACTGGTGCCAGAGCCATGGCCTCAAGCTAAATGCCAAAAAGTGTATAGTCATCCCCTTTGGCAAAAACAAAGTGCCCACAAATTACCACATAGGTGGTAATCCATTAAGTACAGAAGTAATTAGGGACCTGGGGACCCAAGTTGATAGCAATCTCTCATTTGACAACCACGTGGCCAAAGTGGTTAGAAAAACATTTTATATAGCCCACCTAATCATGAAGGGATTCACATCTAGATCAGGGAGGTCATCGTGCCTCTTTACTCATCCCTCATCAGGCCCATAATTGAGTACAATGCCCCTTTTTGGGATGTACCTTACCAGACACCTGCAGCAACTGGAAAGACCCCAAAAGTACCTCACCAAGAGGATCAAATGGCTCAAAAGATGCCATATGCTGCCCGGTTAAAGAAACTCCAGCTCTACTCAGTGGCATACCGCCTGCTCAGAGGCGATCTGTGCCTGGCGTATAAAGCCATGTCCAACCGAATTAATGGACATGATGCACCTCAGAAAATCCAAATCCCATCGAGCTACAGCTCGAGAGACTTGAACCTCAGCACTGAAATAAATAGGACATGCTGGAGGGACAGATTCATAACCCAGAGGCTCCCTTCACTCTGGAATAAAATCCCAGTCCAGGTTAGGCAGAGTCCCTCATTGACTCTCTTCAAGAGGAATCTTGATGAGTGGATGGGAGATCGTAGGTTTACCCAGGGTATCACTTCTGTGTCACTGTTAGACAGAGGCACAGTATACTAACCTCGAAAAAGGGCATAGCAAAATTAATTTAAAATGGGTGGCGAAAGCCAAACACATTCTGGCTAGGCTTATAAATGCCCTAGGGCAGATAGCCTAGTATGAACCTATGAACCTAAGATGCTTTTTAGATTTCTAGATTTTTATATCCAAAGGTAAGCTTATCTACTCCTATGTCTTTAAAAGTAGGAATATATTGTAACATGCACCAGTGTTTTAATAATATCCTGTATTAGATGAATATGAACAACATAGGGTAAAACAAACTTGAATAAAGTCTGTTTTTGTGTCCTTAACTTTATTATTACTTGATGAAGTAATGTGATTATCAGAAAATACAGGTTTAATGCTTGATATCTTGCTGTATTTGTGTTACTATATTCATTACATTATGTTCCTTATAGCCTCTTTTTAAAAAAAATATTGGCCATGTTATTAAACTGTATATCCAGGTTTTCTTTTCTTGTATTTAATCTAGTCACACAGGTAAACTGATGTTTCACTATATTTTTAAAAACACGAGGAGGATGCATACTACTATTGTGCAGATATGTATTTTTCCTGATGTCTTTCTTAAATTGCAGTTTCAATTTTACCAGTGGTTCCCTTAAACAATCTAATGTCTAAAAGTCTATTTGTGTACAATGTATGGTATGTTTAAACCGTAAAAATTCAGTAGCTGAATTTAAATACAATAGAAAGTCTGAACATGCAGATAAAAAACCATTCCATATCAAAAACAAATTATTCACAAAATGCCTTTAAAACAAAACATTATTAAGAAAACTATTATTCATTTTAGAAAAAATAAATTCATGTTCCCATTTATTCATAACCAAATTTGCATAGCTATTAGCCATGGACATACTCCTTTACACCATATATATATATATATATTCTTATGAAGCAAAAATACATTAGTTAAAACCAGTTCTGCTAAGTCACAAATGGTGTTGGTCTCAGCTGCTGAAAAAAATGCATGCAATGTTATAAATTCACAAAGGTACTCTATTCCAAAATCATTTGGCATTGATGCAAATAGGGCCTTTACATCTAATGTAACAAAGTAGCAATCAGCAATGTTGTTAGACAAAGACCAGTCATACAGCTGTGTTAAAAACTGGGATGTATCCTTAATTATTGTTGCAGAATTTCCTAGGGCATGTTTTAAGTTTATGCTCCAAGTAGTTTGAGATTGGTTCTGTAATCCAACCATTTGCTGAAACAATCTGTCTTAATGGTGGGGAAGTGACCAATTTATGAATTTTTGGAATTCCATATATGACTGATATTTTGGGAGCAGTCACATGAAAATAGCCCAGCATTTCCAAAGTAATTTCTCCACGTAGGTGCATGTCATAAATCATACTATTCACTATTTTACAAAATTATTGACCTACTTCCTATCGATGGCAAAATACTCATTGCTAATTAGCCTATCATACATTTTAGTACTGTAATCATTGGTATCTAAAATAATGCCATCACCCATATATCTTGCTTTTATAACTATATTAGCGGCTAAGGATTTAATAGCTTGTTGCTGCTCAGCCGTTAAGTTGTGAAAATGACTGCTGATTTTCATTGCTTGAAGGAATGCAGAAGCAAAATAATCTTTGATAAGAGAACTAAGAGAGACAGCATTACAGCTGTGGTTAACACTACATGTATTACTATCAAGTAACATGAACTTTTAGGATCAGGACCGACCCCACCTAAACCAAACCCCCCCATGACCTCAGCAAGATGGGCTGTATCTGGCACACCTACAGGCAGAGACAGGTGATGAGAATGCCCAAATCCAAGCCCTTAAATACCATCTAACAGCTGTTATTCAGTGAGTTTGGAGCAGCGCTCATCTGCCTGAAATAAACACCACTACGGACTACGATGATGACTCTGAGATTTCCTTGTTTAACCAGCTGTACTACTTGAAGATTTGACAGAGGTCCTTCTAACCTATTTTAAATTCCCAAACAGGTAAAGATAACATTCAGGAGACTACCAACATCAAGAACCAAGGACACAGACGGTTAAAGTACACAAAAAGCATAGACTAGAAAGCTGGACACACACTGATTGAAAAACTTTTTTTTTCAGTTCTAATCACCCCTCGAGGAAACAAAGAAAGTGTGTATTCCAGACAACATAATAATCAGAACAGGATGACGACACGAGAATCTGAAGTAGGATACCCTGAGCAATGCTAAGAGACCAGCTGCAATTCCAGCAAAAATTCCTGCTGAAAACTAAAAGACTCAGCACAGCACAGTACAAATAATACAGTCTAATGCAGCTGTTATGCAACTGCTGTAATACTTCTCATATATTTGAAAGGACTGCTTAGTGTGGGTCATTTTACCTTTGGTTCTCCAAAGGGCACTTGGTCCTCCAGTCGCTAAGGTGTGTGTCATACTCTACAGATATTATCCGGAGATTAGGAGAGTCTGCTGCCAGCCATGTCTAAATATAAAAGAAGAATATAAAACCAGAAGCTTGATCAAAAAGACAATTTCAGGTGGACATGGACCTCTCTAAATGACTACCTCACATCCTAACTATCCTAGCAGTTAACTATTTCAAAAAATAGGTAAACAAAAATATTTGCTTAGCAACTGCAGTAAAACACTAAAGGTAATGGACCTTCACCTTAACACCAGAAGTACAGGTTCAATAACCTTAACTTGTGCATTAAAGTTTAGAAAATGAGGAAGAACATTTCCTAGAACTTAACTAGCTAGCCTTGTTTAGTACCACGTTTCACAAATGTAGATGCTGCACAGTGACATGGCTACACATAGTTACAAAAAAAAAAAAACAACCCATTACAAATGTTTTTCTTTTCGTGCTTTATACAAATAACTTTTATTTCTTAACAATTACCATTCACTTCAAATTCCACGATGGCTGTGCACTGAGTAACAGCCTAATTTCAGCTCTCCCAGTGTGAAAACAGAAATTCAGAAAACAGAACCAGTTAACACATTTATCTGGGTAAATTTCAATAATTGTCTAGTAAGTGCACTGCCTGGATGTCAGCTAAAACGAAATTCAGGGAACCTGAAAGAAAATCAACCACAAAGGTGAGGAAAAACACTGACTGGGAAGACTTCTGAGGCTGTTCAGCGAAAAACAGTACAAGCTCAAGCTTAAGTTTTGGTACAACACGACTTCCAGTAACTAGAGAAAAAAAAGTTAAATGTACTCAGAGCTGATTAAAATAAACAAAACACTGATGGAGTCTATCAACTCAAATAATAAAAGGCTGAAAAAATGAAAGAAGCTTTAAAAGATGTTCAGATGAGGTGATAAAATTGCAAAAATCAGAGGGTGAAATGAAGAAAAGGCTGGCTGAATATGAGACTGCTCAAGAACAGATGCTTCAAAAACTAATACAATTAGCGGACAGAGCACGCAGGGAAAACTTGAGATATTCTCCTATACCAGAGAAGCTGGAAGGAACAGACTATTAATTTTATGACAGCACAAATAACCAGCTGGACTGGTATTCCACAACAGGAATTATTAACTGGAAGGGCACATTGTGTGTATGCTCCAAACCTGTCTATTGGAAAACAATCTACACCTTTAATAGTAAAGATGTGATCCTACCAGCAGAAGGAGTTGATTCTGGCAAAACCTTGGCAGAAGGACAAAAAACTAAAAGTGAGAGATGGCAGAGTTTTTGTGGTAAACGCTTACTCACTGTTCACCAGGCAGAAGAGGAGTAAATGTATACCACTTGTGACAGGTCCCTACTCTGGGCAAGCAATCAAGGAGACTCCATCCTCACCACCGACTCTGGTGAGGGACAATCACTAAGAGCAAAGATGGATTCACAAAGTATTTTCAGATGCAGCTCCCTGCACCAAGCATATTTTCTTTTAAGAGCACAGAGGGAGCACACTCCAGACCTGCAGCTGGAGAGACCACCTCTCTACAGACCCACACAAAACTCCACACTGACCACTTTGGATCTGTGTGTCCCTGTTTCAAGTAGCCAACACACACACACCCCTGGGACAAGCTGCACAGATTTACTAGCCATGTCCATTTCGGCCTAGATTCTGAGGTAATCACACTGCCGCCAGTCAGCTACCCACCCAATTATACTGTGTAAAATTAATAATAATGCAAATGGTAGTGTGTGACCAAAGCGGCAAGGTTTTCAGAAGCGGCCACAATGTCATTAAAAAAAGCATAAGTACTCTTAAGATGTTAAAAGTATTCTCTAAAGGACCAGACACAATGAAAGGTATTAAAATATTTAATGATAAATTAGAAAACATGAGAATACTGAATACAATATGCAACAGAGTTTCAACCACAGAGATACAAAAATAATACAGTTGAATAGTTTCTCACAGATGCAGAAAACAATACTAAACTATTCTCACTAAATGTTCTTGACTAACTAAAGAATTACTGTTCCTGGACTACTTGCTAAATCAAGGCAAGTTGATGTGTGCTGAGCATATTACCACAGCAAAAGCCAGATATGTCTCTCTGTCTTTGTGGATGTGTGAGATGTTTATCCTGTCAGAAATCTTTCCTGTCAGGTTCCAAAGGGCTGCTGCGAGGGTTCCAAAGAAACCAGATGCTGGTTAGAGGATATCACCACCTCTGGTCACCTGACTCTGGTACAATACACACAGCTTTACTAAGATCTGTGGCAGCATCTGAAAGCTATAACACAATTTCAAACTTTCCACCCTTCCAGGGTTTTCTGATAAACATACACATTTGATCAGTTGCAACAATACAACCTAATATACATGCATACATTTTTCTGTCCAGCAGGACCTACTGTTGATGAATTTTAAATATAAGTAGCTTCACAAATATATTTTAGCTCAAACATCTGCACAAATCAGTGTAATAGTCAACAAAATTCTTTACAAAACTCCAGCAAGCTATGCTGGCATATGTACACATACTGCCCTACTTTCCCTGGCACAGATGGCACTACCTCATAACATCACACCACTAATTAGGGAATGTCAAGAAGCAGGCCACGAGATTCAAACTGTTGTATCCAACTATCTTCAGAATATTCTTTCCTGGAGGGACAAAATCATTTTCTGATGCAGAACATGCTTAGCAGGAAATACAAGTTTGTCAAACAAAAAGTGAGCTGTGAAACAGAAATAGCTTCTGCCTTTTTTTCTTCTAGTAATAAAGACCGCAAAGAGACTGTGCTCGTGAAAACTTTACCAGTGTTTCAATGGAAAATGTTTGAGACAGAAAAAAAAGACTAGAAAAACAGAGTATGTGAAGCAGAGACTGGATTTGGGAGATGGAGATAAACAGGAATAAAACCAACAACTCAGAAATTGACAAATACATGTGGGATTATAAAGCATTAATTGTATTTGTGAAACATGACAGAACAAGAAAACCTGCAAAAAAGAATTTATGTCTTACCATAACGTTCCATCTGTGTTGTTCATCTTCCTTCATTCATCATGGATGGGTTTGGTTCTGAACCCTCGGAACAGAGTTGGCCTATTACCAAGCTCGCATCAGCCAAAAAACTCTCAAGCTAAACATTTACCCATAATGCCCTTATCCCTGTTACCTCAGATCGAGTTTGCCCACGTTATGAAAGTAAAGCGGAGGCCATTTCTGCACAAGTACCCTCAGACACCACTAGGACCCAAAGAATCCGCCAGGCGCCTTTGGCAGGGGAAGGAGGGTGGTAAGTGATGACTGAAAGAAGATGAACAACACAGATGGAACATTATGGTAAGACATAACTTCTTTATCTGATGTTGTTAATCTTCTTTCTATTCATCACCAATGGGACAGAGTCCCCAGCTACCTTATCCTTGAGTGGCCCTTATGGAAGGGCATTCCTGAGAACCACTGAGCCGAAGGCAGCTCTCCCTCTGGAGATCACGTCCAATTTGTAATGACTGATAAAAGTGTGAGGTTTAGCCCAAGTGGCTGCTGCGCAAATGTCATCCATAGAAGCCCTGGAATGGAAGGCTACAGAAGTTGCCACAGATCTGGTGGAATGAGCTTTAATACGCTGTGGCATAGGTTCTTCTGCAAATGAATAAATGAAACTTATGCAGTCTGTTAGCCATTTCGATAAAGTGACCTTGGAAATGGAGTTTCCCATTCTAGGTCCAAAGAAGAAAATGAACAGTTGGTAAGTCTTATGTATCATCTTAGTCCTGTCCAAATAGAATCGCAATTGCCTCTGTACATCCAAGGAATGTAGGCAGTATTCTCCTTTATTAGAAAAATTAGGGAAAAAAATGGAAGATCAATAAACTGACTGATGGAAAACTCAAACAACTTTGGGGAGAAAGGATGGGTTCGTCCGGAGTGATACTCTGTCCTTATGAAAAATCAGGTAGGGTCTTTTGGTGCATAATGCTGGCAATTCTGACACTTGTCTGGCTGACATGGGGGCCACCAAGAAGACAGATTTCCATGACAAGAACTTGATGTCACAATTCGCTGCGGATTCGAAGGGGGGTTGGGTCAAAGAATGGAGAACTAGTGTGAAGCTCCATGGCTCTATAGGCTGTCTGATTTGAGACCTAATGTGACATACTCCTTTGAGAAGAGTTTTACATAAATGTAGTGATATGAGTGGAATACCATCCACTCCAGTATAGTTGGAAATTCCCCCCAGATGTACTCGTATGGTAGAGGCTGCAGCCCCATCTTCAAAGAACTTAAGACAAATATTGTAAGACCACTGTGACTGGAGCAGAATAAAGGTCTGGCATCCTTTCCTTTGACCACATACAGAACCTTTTCCATTTGTCCTGGTATAGTCTTCTGGTGGATGATTTATGAGAAGCCAGAATTATATCACTCACAGAAGAGGAAAGATCATAATGCCTGGCAACTAGTGTAAGTAGAGAAACCAAGCCGTCAGCTTGAGACTAGACAGATTTGGGTGAGTCGACCCTTGGGGGTGAGAGATCAGATCTGGACCAGGGTCCCGAATCCACAGTGGGTACAACAGGTGAGGCCGAAGGAAGGGGAACCACACTTGGAGGCCAAAATAGGGCTATACCTTGCATTTCAACCAAATGGCTTTCTTTATAAACAGTGGAATCAGAGGGATTGAGGGATAGGCATAGAAAAGTCCCGTGGGCCAATTGTGAATCAGGGCATCTCTCGGGGGCTCCTCCTTTGGGGGGAACAGTGCAAAATAGCTGCTGCATTTGTTGTTTGAGGGGGAGGTGAAGAGGTTGCAGCAAGGCTGGCCCAACCAGCTGAAAATGTCTGCTACTACTGCGGGATTGACAGACCAAGCATGGGGCAAGAGAATACATCTGCTCAGTTTGTCTGCAATCACTTTGGAGCTCCCCGGGATATGAGTTGCTATCAGAAAGTGGTTGGAATGTATTGACCATTGCCAAATTCTCATAGCCTCTTGACACAGTGGGTAGGATTTGGTTTCTCCTTGCTTACTGATATACCAGATTATTAACATATTGTCTGACTGAATTGCAATTGCTCCACAGGGGACAACCGGGTGGAATGCTTGCAACGCTAACAGCACCGCTCTCCTTTCCATAAAGCTGATATGCAGGTCGGCCTCCAGCATGGACCATGTGCCATGGACTGTCTTTCCCTGGAAATGGGCCCCCACCCTATCAGGGAAGCATCCGTGGTCACAATGGCCTTGGGCTGAGGGGGCTGGAATGGGCGGCTCCAAAGATCTCTGTCTGGCCTCATCCACCAAAGAAGGTCCTGTCTGCAAGAGTTGGTTATCCGGATCTGAAAACATAGGGGATGATGATTCGGGAACCACTGGGAGAGAAGAAGCCACTGGAGGATTTGCACATGCAGTTTCGCAAGAGGCACTATTGGTATGGAGGCTGACACTGATCCTAGGAACTGGGGAACTTCTCTCGTAAAGACTTTGTTTTGACAGAGTTATCACCTGGAGTTGAAGCCTCAACCTCTGGAGCCTGTGAGCTGGGAGTGACACCGGACAGGATCGAGTTTTGAAGACTGCTCCAATGAATTCTATCTGCTGGACAAACCACGATACTCAGTCACCAACTAATTCACAAGAAATCCACTAGACCGCCGAGTTCCTCTGGACAAAAAGATTTTATTCAGATAAAACGCTCGTTTAAAAACACTTTTCGTCTGACAATCGTTGGACTTCTTCAGACAAAAGAAAAAAACAGTTAAATTCAAATCATGCAAGCATAATAATTAATTCTGATAAAAATGAATATGATAAAAAATAACATATGCAAATTAACTGTGAATGATAAGCCAGAAAAACAATATGAAAACAATAAAAAAAAATTTAATATTTTTTTATTATTAATTTTTTTATTGTTTTACTTAAAAGGAATTATTATGCTTGCATGATTTGAATTTAACTGGTTTCTGCTAATACAATATGTCTGGTTTTAAAACATTAAGTTTTATAGTAACAGTTTAAATAATTTTAAGCATTTGTTTCATTTGTTAATCAGGTGACATGACAGAGGTTATTTAAATGTGATTTGAATGGTATCAAATGTTTTTCTTTTGTCTGAAGAAGTCCAACGATTCTGTCGGATGAAAAGCGTTTTTAAACAAGCGTTTTATCTGAATAAAATCTTTTTGTACAGAGGAACTCAGCAGTCTAGCGGATTTCTTGTGAATTCTATCTGCTGGGCCAGAGCAAGGTTAGATTTCTCTCAGTGCACAGTTATCCTGAAAATTTGTGCCAGAGAAAGTGTGGATTCCAGAGATGTTACCAGAAGATGCTTGGTGGGGGAGGTAAGGAGCCAATCGTCCAAATAAGGAAACACCCAGAATCCTTGCAGTCCCAAGTGAGCTGCGACCACTGCCATGCACTTTGTGAACACACTGGGGGCTGCAGGGAGACCGAACGGCAGGGCTCAAAACTGGTAAAGATCGTCTCTTAGCCGGAAATTAAGCAGACTTCTGGACCTTTTGTCCATTTTGATGTGATAATATGCATCCCGGAGCTATATCGAGCACATCCAATTGCCCTCCCTTAGGAAAGGGAGGATAGACTTAACAGTGACTGTCCGGAATTTGGTTTGGGCAACATGTTTGTTCAAACTGCTAAGATCCAGGATTGGTCTCCAGTCCCGTCTTCTTTGGCACCAAAAGAATCTCGAGTAAAATCTGGATCCGCATTGGTCTGGTGGGACTAGTTGGATGGCTCTTTTTTGATACAGCTTTCTTACTTCTGAGGCTGCTTTTTCCCTCTGATTGGGTGGAATGTTGGGAAGTCTTGCTGGAAGTTTTGGATAAGATATGAGGGGAATAGTGTAACCTTTGGTAATGACGTTTCGCACCCAACGATCGGTGGTAATAGAGTGCCAAGCAGCTTGGTGCAGAGAGAAACGCCCCCAACTTATTCCAGAGGCAAGCAACTGGGCTGCTCTTCAGGAGCGCTGGTAAGGCTGTCCAGAGGAGGAGTCTCTGGAGCCTTGGTTGCGTGGACCCAACCTGACCAGTGTCTTCCAGAATTGTTACCCCCCCTCTGTCCCTGAGGTTATCACCACCACATGCAGCACAGAAAGGACCCCAAGATTTTTTGTGCCAGATCTTCCCACTCCTCTGATTCCTGGAGAAGGACTGAGAGTTGGAAAAACATAGGTCTACAGCAGACAGGGTCTTACCGCCCTGCCCAGAGTGTCCTTAACTTTGGAGCCAAACAGGGGGGATGCTTCAATGTCAGCATTCAAAAAAGAAGCCTTGAAGGGGTCCGCGAGGTCACAAATGCACATCCAGTTGTGACGCCTCATAACTATGCCTGAACCCGCAGCTCTAGCCACTCCTTCAGTTGTGTGTGAAAGCAACCTCATGGACGAATTGGAGATCGATTCCAGGGTCGCAAGCTGTGAGGCAACTTTGTCCCTCACCTTTGTCAGACGCCTGCCCTGCAAGCATTCTAGAGAGTTCAGAAATCAAGTCTCTTTGGAGCCTCGTAAAATGTGCCAAGTACTTCAGGGACAGTTTGGTAAAGGTCGCTGATGCAAAAACTCACTTCCCCAATCTGTCCACTGCCCGGGACTATCTGCTGGGTGGGTGGACAGTAATACTTTATTCAGCTAGGTCTTTTTTAGTGGCCGCTGCCACCACCATAGCATCAATTGGTAAACCTCTGGACCAATGAGGCTGTTCCTCAGGTGGGGGGAAAATTTTGTCGGGTCTCCAAGGGATCGCCTCAACCAAGTCAGGGCTCTTCCAGGCATGCTGCACTATGAGCTGACCTAGTTCGTCTGCAGGCGAGGTCACCCAAGAGGTAGATGGCCGGGTGTGAAAAGCCTGCAGGAACACAGACTCCTCAGAAGAAGGATTAGTGGACTTCAGTCACCCCTCTGTTTCAGCATTTCTAGGATGTCTCAGAAGGAGACATCATCAGGATGTGACCGTGGGGACTCTTCACCATCATCGAAATCCATGTCCTCTGTAAGAGACTCCTCAGGTGAGTCTATGTGCTTCCTCTTGCACGCTCTCTTCCCCGGTGGCTCCTCAGTGGGGGCTTCTGAGGAGGACACAGAAGAGTGGGCACCCTGCACAGTGGATTCCTGCAGCTTCCCTGCCTGGAGTCCTGGGAAGGTGGCCTGTGGAAACTGTAGCTCAGGGAGAGAAAACTGGAGTTTCGACATCGGCAGAATGCTTCCAGAAGCAAAAGTCCTCTCCGTTGCATGGAAAGCAGGTCTGCCCGAAGACGGATGGGAGCCCGGAACAGAGTAAGACAACCTCGGAACCAGAGTCACACCCCGCTCTGCCAAACCCACTCCCAAGGATGGAGCCTCAAGCAGGATTGGAGCAGACAACACTCCCGGTACAGAGGATGGAACTCAAGAAACACTTGGAGCTGTGCCACCAACCGAGGAGCCCGCAGTCCAATCACAGGTTTGAAGAAGGACTGGTTCAGAAGGAACCGAGGACCAAAGAGGCAGCCTCAGAGCCAAAGAGAGGTCCAACATCGGTGCCAAGATGGGGTGTTCCAAGAGAGACATCGGAGCAGAAGGCTTTGGAACCAAGGAGGTCAAAGGAGGAGAATAGGATGGAGTCCATGGAGAGATCAACCCACATCCTGTAGAGGGATGGGTCCCGGATGGCATGAGTATCCCCCTGGCTGCCAGCAGCTGGTCCACGAGATGTACCATATTGAGTTCTGAAAGGCTCCTGGTGGAGCTAGTGGATATTCCCGACAGGGAGTCTGGTTGATCTAGGAATGGGCTATACACTTGGCCTAGGAACGGGTCTATGGATGGAGAGTTTTGGGTCCATGGTGCAGGGTCTACTGGGCCGAAGTCTCAAGTCTGGAGACCGGAAGCAGTGTAAGTCTATTGTAGTTGGAGTCATAATAGAGCTCGGTGCCGAAGGGGCACTCAGAGCAGATACAGGTGGTTGGGTTATCATTGTAAAGAAAGGCACCGAAGGTGTGCATTGTGCCGAGGTGGCACCTAGTGCCAAAGACGTAGTAGGCGCAGATAAGGTAACAGTTGAAGTGCCTGGAGTAGAAAAGGTTGGAGCTGACGAGGCAGACTTATGCGCTGAAGAAATTTTTTGTACTTTTGGTTTGACAGATGTGCCCTGGTCACCCAAGAGTGAAAAGGGAACCAAATGGGACCTTTTTTTATCTTTGTCTTTCCTAGGAGGGGTTGAGACCTCCATCGCAGAAAGGGCCTCTGAAAAAGGTGATTTAAGTAAGTCCTTCAAAATCAATTTATTCTTGCGCTCATTCAAAGTGCGCTGGCTAAAACTCAGGCAAAATACACAGAGAGGCTGCACTGAAAGATGGGGCACCCCCAAGCAATAAACACAATCCGTGTGAGAGTCACTGTTAGGAAGTTTACCATTCCACAAAATACAGTGCTTGAAACCTGAAGTACCCTTCTCGTCAGACATCATGACAGGTTAACAGCAAACAAAGTCTTCAAATACAATCTTAAATCATATTTGTCTAATCTAAGACTAACAATAAATAGAAGTTATGTCCTTACCATAACGTTCCATGTGGAGTGTTCATCTCGCCTTTGTTCTATCCTCTGCAAGCTCTGCATCGAGAAGAAGCTCGAGACAATCTAATACCCACAATCCCCCTCTGCCTTTACCTCAGATCTAGTTTGCAAGCAAACCAATCTACAGAATAGCACATTCATGCTTATACACATATGTATAGGAAAAATTACAGAAAAACATATATATATATCTAAACAGACACATATACATATATATAACACAGTATGTAACAGTAGCAGAATGCTCCTGGCCAGGCATCAAAGAACGTTCTTCCTAAGGGTGGGGACTGTGTAGAGAACAAAGCGAGATGAACAGACATAACTTCTATATGTGATAGTGTTCAATCTCGCCGTTTGTTCTTACACATGTAGGCGCCCTAGCTCCTTGATCCTGAGGAACTCACGTGAGCACAGTGGAACCAAAGGTTGCCCTGTCCCTAGAAACCTTGTCTACTTTATAATGAGAAATAAATGTATGTGGCTTAGACCAAGTAGCAGCCGGTGGCGCCCAGAGGCAGGCGAGCTGCATGAGCCAAAAGACACTGACCTAGTGGAATGTCCTTTGGGTTTGTGTAGAAGGGGTTGATTTGAAGAATCGTAGACATAGATTATACAATCCGTTAACCATTTAGAAAGAGTTCTTTTGGTAACTGCAAGTCCTTTCCTGCTATCAGCAAAAGCCACAAAGAGTTGATCTGTTTTTCTATGATCTTTTGTTCTATCCAAATAAAATCTCAGTTGTCTATGAACATCCAATTTGTGTAACATATACTCCATTTTGTTGGAGTGGTTTTAATTCAATGGACTGATTAATATTGTTAATAGAACACACTTTTGGAAGGAAGGATGAATTGGTTCAAGAGAAACTCTGTCAGAGTGAAAAATCAAATAAGGGTGCTTGATGGAGAGAGCCTGAAGTTCAGATAAGTAATGGCTACCAGAAAGAGAATTTTCCAGGACAAAAATTTTAATGGGCAAGAAGAGGCGGGTTCAAAAGGGACAACATTAATTTAGATAACAATAAATTCAGACTCCAAGGTGACCCGGAGATCTGACCGTGGTCTAATATGAAAAATTCCTTTTAAAAGGCTTTACAAAGTCTATGAGCCATAACAGGAGCTCCACATTCTTCCACATGGAAATTGAAATGGCAGCCAATTGAACTCTTAGAGTAGCAGGAGAAGCACCCTGATGAAATAAGTCCGTTAAGAACTCTAATATCTTATTCAAAGGAGCTATAAAGGGATCCACATGGTGTGTATTGGCCCAGAATACAAATCCCTTCCATTTGCTAGTATATGTTTTAGTAGTGGAAGCTTTATGCGAAAACCACCAATATATCGTGGACGGCTGGTGACAAAACATCAGACCTGGCAAAGGTGGGAATTGGAGCAGCCAAGCTGCCAGATGGAGTGACAGGAGCTGGATGGGGAACCCAGTGAGTCAATAGATCTGGCTCTGGGTCCAGAATCCAGGGTCCCCAGTGTATCTTCAGGAAGGGAAACCAAATTTGACGAGGCCAGAATGGAGCAATGAGGATTACTGGAGAAACTTTGATATCAGAGGAAATGGAGGAAATGCAGGGGAGTCGGGGCCAATCGTAAACCATTTGGGGACTTCCAAAGTAGCTCCTGCATTTGGCATTCATAGGAAGGGCCCCCCCCCGTGCGAAATATCCTTTCGCTACTGACTGTTTTAGAGACCACCGATGCGGCAACAGAATTCTCTCTGCATAGTTGATAGGACTTGGTTCCCCTTGTTTGTTTATGTACCAGACTACAGACATGTTGTCCCTGAACTGCAATAGTCCCTAGAGGAAGTCAACTCTAGAACATTGATGGAAGCGTCCGTGGTCACCGACTTGTGGGCGTGGGGTAGCACAGCGGCCTCCCTTGGAAAGGTTGCACGCTTGAAGCCACCAGTTTAGATCTGTTTTGCAAGTCTTTGTTATAAGAATCTCGTGTGTTAGAGGTAGTTGTTGAACGACCATTGAGCAAACAGTAGCCATTGTAGGACTCTAGGCTGACATGAGGCCCAACACCTTCAGTACTAGTTTTGCAGGAGATTTATGTGAGTCTGCAGTGATAATATCCTTTCTGGGGAAGCCTCAGAATCAACGTGTTTAACTCTGCTCCTATGAACAAGATATTTTGTGATGGCTTAGGTGAACACACAGTTGAAGAACAAAGTCTCTGGCCTGCGGTGGTGGCCGAAGAGAGCAGTCGTCCCAGACACGGAAACACCTGCACTGCCATGCATTTGGTGAAGACCCTGGGGTTGAAAGTGACTGGCTCCCAGCCCGGGCGCAAATGATCTCTGGATGCCCTGGCCATTTTGATGTGGTAGTATGCATCCTCTAGATCTAGCAGCTTTGAAATTTCTGAAGCTGCTGGCTCAGATGGGGCGGTACATCTGGATAGGAAGGGTATGTTGTAACCTCTGGTAACGTCTGTGGTTATATTTTGCCAGGCCTGAGGGTATAAAGTAGCGACCCCGACTGCCTCCAGAGCAGGACGTCACCTTGATGTTGGATCTCTGCCGCCAGGGCGGCGTCTTCCACCACTGCCCCTCCTCTGCCTCAGAGGGGGCATCACCCTGTGTGCCTGAGAAAGACCAAATGGGTTGCTTGTAAAGGAAGACTTGAAGGCTTCCGAAAAGAGCATAGCGCATCCAGGCGCTGAAGCTGCCTGCCCTACTCCGAACCTTTGCCTCGTAGGAAATCAGCCTCATGATGTTAGGTATTAAGTTGCGCTGTCACTTTCTGTAAAATGGGTCAAATAGTTCAGGGACCGCATGGAAAAAAGCTGAAACTAAAAATCGCTTCCCATATCTATCCATCGGGCTGCTGCCACCCCATAGCGCCTACTGGAACTCCTTTGCACCAAATGCCTTCAGCAGAACTGACTCATCCTCAGATCTGACTCATCTAAGTCAGTATCAGATGTCAAGACACAATCTCTTCCTGGGACTTCCTCGTGGGGAGCATCGATGAAGACAAATCAGGTCGAACGCCTCCGGTCCCGCGATCGAAGAGTCCCCGACACAGGCACCAAGGCCGACCCCCAGGGACGGCCGGATCGATCCCGAGCCCGCGCCGAGCCGAGTCGGAGGAACCGACACGCCGTTCGACTCGGCCCGGAACCAACAATCAGTAGATCAGCCTCTTCCGGCTCCAAAGACTGAATAATGGATGGAGAACACCAACTGGGTGGAAAAATAAGTTTGAGAGGGCGAATGCTCGTTTGGAGGAAGAACGTCGGCGACCGGAAGACGGCCATCACGGTTCGAACACGGGCCCGAAGTCTGTGGAACCGGTGATCTAACCTTGAAGAAGAGCTCGGAGCGATGACTTGGGCTTCGACGTCTTGACTCCTTAGAGGACTCGATGCCTGGTCAGAAGCATCCAGAGCCTCTTGGAAAGCAGGTTTCAATAGACCTCTGTCCATTGTTTTCCTCGCCTATCTGTCATGACCACCTTCTCAGACATTATAGGTAAGAAAGACAAATCCAGTAAAAATAGTCAAGTCCGATAAAGTTAGTCAAAATCGATGAAATTGTCAATTAAAATTAGGAGTGTAGGCCCGACAAATATTTAACCGATGAAAATATCAATTAGACTAGAATCCTAGTAAAATATAACAACAAATGCAGAGCTGTAAGAAGCACGACGAGCCCGAGGAGCTCCGAACCCATGTGTAAGAACAAACGGCGAGATTGAACACTATCACATACCGACAGTATCTATCCCAAGAGCAAAAAACACACAACTAGATAGAAAAGGAGGAAATACCAGCTATGGTATTCAAAGAATACCACAAGGGCAAAGAGAGGGCCGTACCACCAATGTTACTTAAAAGATTACCAAACTGGTAGAGGAAATAGAAAAAGTGGGTAAATCAAGCTATCAAAGAGGAGCAATGAACATGTATCATTAATGACAAGAGAACCAAACAATTTTCTCATAAAATACCATAAAGTTTCCACTTCGCTGAGAGCTCGGCTGAAACGCAGCTTTACAGCTAGGCGACAAACGACGTCTGAGGTAACAGGGAGAATGGCATTGTGGGTAAAACCTTAGCTCAAGAGTTTTTGGGCTAGCGCAAGCTGGGTCACAGGCTGACTTGGTTCCGTGGGCTCAGAACCAAACCCATCAGTGATGAACAAAAAGAAGATTAACATCAGATTACTGGACTTATTTGCCTTTTAAACTTGTAGATTCTATAGCATATGCCCTACTTCATATCATTAATGTCTGGAAGAACACTTAGGAGAGGAAGAAGGAAACAGTTAACTAAGTAAAACAAACTTTTGTTCTTAATACTAATATCTGTATTGTGCACAAAAACTGCATGCCATAAAACGATTTCTCAGTTATTTTCAAGAGTAATGGGGATACTAAAGTAAACAGGCACCCCTGTTTTTTTCCTTGTTTTCTCTTTTCCCTTGTTCAGTTTTAAGAAATGTAGACACTGCAATTTAAAAAAAAGATAAAAAGTCTGGTCAAAAGAGTGTAATACAAAAAATAATATGCTTTTTCTCATTCTTGCGTAGGGGATTGACAGGATTAAGGCTCTTGGGTTTATCTAGTAAGTTGTAAGAGAAAGCAAAAAAATAAAAATGAACACTGAATATAATAAAATTTTACTTTAGCAAATACTTGTAGAAGCAACTCTATCTGGTTCTCATGTCTCCATGTGGACAATCTGATAAAGAGCAATAAAAACAGAACACTT
Source organism: Protopterus annectens (assembly GCF_019279795.1). Taxonomy (NCBI): domain Eukaryota; kingdom Metazoa; phylum Chordata; order Ceratodontiformes; family Protopteridae; genus Protopterus; species Protopterus annectens. Next base: position 758,024,980 of record NC_056725.1, on the reverse strand, counting down.
CTTTCTTTGCTTTCTTTCTATGGCTAGGAGATTACATTATGTTTTCTGAAAGCATTTAAGTGTTTTCTCATTCTAGGAGCAATAAAGATAAGACAAAACCAGACAGCACTTAGATGTATAAGCTGTACCATGAGTCTTAGCATGGATAACCTTCCTTTTAGTTTAACCCAAGTGTGAGTGTGGCTGTCAGTTTGGGACAACTGTTCCTATTAGGAAGCTAAAACTTCAAAATTTGAAGATGTACATCATTTTCTGTGTTAATATTAAGTTAATAAGTTATTTTTTGAGGGCTTTCAATAAAACAAAAAGTTTTATAAGATGTGACATAGGCTCAAATGAATACGACAAGAAACAAGTGTATATAAGGTCAACCTGCCAAACATTAGTGTGCATGTAACACAAAAGCTGAAATTAGACACTTAAAAAAGCTGTTACAAATAAAAGGTGAGAATATTAATTTATCATAATGACACTTTTGAAACCTTTAAATATTAATGGTCTCACAGATATATATATATATATATATATATATATATATACATACATACACACACATACATACACACACATACATACACACATATACACACGTGCAAGAAAGAGTAGTGAACTGCATTATAAATGTAGAGTGCAAATAGCTATGCTACGGCAGACTTATTTAAAAAGAAATGAACATGTGAATTTGATAAAAGAAAGACTTTCAAGATGGTTATCCAGCGGAATACTTGCGAAGAAGGGAGAGGAGTACTTATATTAATTGCAAGAGGAGCTCCAATAGTGACAGAAGATAAAACGGATAATAATGGTAGATTTGTAGTACTAAGAGGCTACTATAGCAAGTAAAGAGGATTACACTGGTATGTTATATTCTACTTAAAATATCTACAATGGCATTTCAGAAAATTCTGGCAGAAATCAGTTTTCAGCAGGGTACATGACTTATAAGGGGGAATGGAATTTGATATGCAGCAGGGAAGATGTGTCTGGGGGGTCAGAAAGGAAAATATAACAAAGGAGGCTAGATTTTTGAAGAAATTTATGAAAAGATTTGGCATGAAAAATGTGGATTCAGTAGGAAGAGTTCGGAATGAATTTACATAGTTCCCAATATACACAAACTGGGCAATTCTAGACAGAACTTACATTTCACAGGAACATGTGCATTTAATTGAAAGATTTGCTATGCATAACGATTTCAGGCCACGTGCCAATAACAAAAATAAAACCTCAGGGTAATGAATAAAAATGAGATATTGGTGCTTTCCCGCCTATCTGTTGAAGAGAGAAGAAATTAAGGAATGGTTAGTGGAAATTATTCAGGAGTTATTAGAGAAGACAAATTTCTTCTGAAAATATAGCTAGGGAGTGGGATAAAATTAAAGTGGAGGTTAAAATTAAGGTGGAAATAAAAGAGAGAGATATATGGTTAAGTAGCAGCAAGAATTATTTAGAGGGACTGACAAATGTTAAAGTATTGCAGAACAGAGGGAATCTCACAGAACAGGAGGAGCAATTGCAGAATGCTAAGCAGAAAATAAAGGATTATGTTTGTGATATAGGGAAAGATTGCCAGCCCAGCTATCTGAAATTTTGTAAATGATTCTATGCTATTTGTGAATACTGATATGATTTAACAAGAAACTGTATGTTATCTACTGAGCTAAGATGTATCCACAGTGTACCCTGGTGGAACATAGAAGATTAACCTACAAAACGTAATAGTTGAGGTTAAGTTACTTTATACCTGGGCCATAAACAAAAGATGTTACCTCTCAGTTTCAGTTCAACAGTAGACACAATGCAGAGCTTGAAGTTTTTGTATTATCTTGAAAGAGAAATTACCATGTTTCAAATGTAAAAGTGTTTTATTGCTTTATGACTTCCTAGCAGCTGCAAAGATCTGAGAGAGATGTATTTCTCACATACAGATGTTAAATTCTGTTAGCTTCGGTTCAGCCTGGGAACTGAAGTCAGGTGACAATGATGTCATCCAAGCTAACCCAGCAGTAATATTTGATACTGATTTAAGAACTCCCTCAGAGAGAGAGTGTGCATTTTGTATTTGACCTGGAAACATCCACGCATCACCATCTGAACTTGTCTTGCTGTAAGATTCAGGGTATAGTATATCTTTTAGATATAGACAGGAAGATAATAAAGATTAGTTTAGATGTTTTCTGTATTTGAGACTGTCCTGCAATGTTATTTTAAAATATTTCCTGTGATTTTTAACTCTGAAGTTAATTTGTTGACAGAGTGTTGTCTTGTTCTTTTATTATTATTAAATATATGTAAACCTATCTTTGTGGCTGATATTTGTGAGACATATTTAAGCTCTCAGAGTACTTGCATATGTATTTATTGACACTGTGCAGGCCACTCCTAAACAGTCTTACAAGTCTTGGTCAAAACTACCATTTGGGTAATAGTAACATTACACAGTAGGACTGGACACTCTGTAAGAGGTTTACAGTAGCTTATAAGTATGAGTTGGTGGCAGTGAAAACTACATTATAGTCTGAGAAGGGGGCATAGCTAGTAAACCTGTGCCAGCCTTCCCCAGGTGTGTGTTTGTATACAAACCAAAAATCAAAGTGTGTGTGTGTGTGTGTGTGTGTGTGTGAGCTACTTGGGCAGGGACACAAAGCACTGGTTGGACAAGGAGTGTTGGAGGTCTTGGCTTGGCCCCTCAGCTGATATCTAACCCTATAACTGTACCAGTCGGGAGTCTTAGTGGGAATCTGGAGAAAGAGGGAGAAACCAGCCCCAGACTGACTGTGATCTGTGTGTGCTCATAAGGAAAACTGCACTTTACTGTGTGTGTGTACTTATCCTCCCAGAGTGTACAACCCTTGCTGTTGCCAGTGGTGAGGATTGAGGGTCCTTGATTACTGGGCCAGTGCAGGGGCATCACAACATTGATGATATGCATGACTTTAGAAAGACTGCTGTTAAGCAACTGTTTTTTGGTAATAATGCCAGAGCACAAAAACTTTTAGCTCAACAGCTCAGGCAACAGAAAGGGTTGTTGCCAAGCTTAGGGAGCCTATAACAAGGAAGATCACAAGAGATCCTTTAGAGATGCTAGAAATATTTTGGAAATTTTATGAATATCTGTATAAAGCAGAGAAATATGGAGATTAAGAAAAGATACAAATGGAAATGTTTACAGAAGAATTAAATATGCCAAGGTTAGAGGTGGATGAGGCTCAATTACTAATGATTAGGACTGGAGGAGATAAGATAAAAATGGTGATGTATAACCAATAAACAGGAAAGTTCCCAGGAATCGTGGGTATTCCTGTGGAAGTTTTGAACCTAGGAGGGAAAAAACTGATAGATCTGGAAGGTTTTGTTTCACAGTATTTTAAGAGAAGGAACAGCACCAACTTCCTGGAAGAAAGTAGTGGGGGCTGTAACACCTAAAGAGGGTAAAGACCCATCAGATCCAGCTTCAACCAGGCCCATTTCAATCCTAAACCATGGTAATAAAGTGTTTATGTCAATAATGGCTAAAAGAATGACAAAAGTGATGCCAAAATTGATAGACATGGATCACTGTGGGGTTTTTGTGAAGGGCAGGCAAACATTTGATAACATTAACAGAACCCTGATTATCCAGAGGGAAACAAAATGCAAGAAAATACTACTGTTGTTGGTGGATCCTGATGCAGAGAAAACATTTGACAGAGTAAGCTGAAAGTTTATGCGCAAGGCAATGGAAGCATTTCCATTCCCTGATAAAATTATAAGGCTGATTAGGTAGACATGACAGATTGAAGATGAAAATTAAAGTGGGTGGGTTCTTCTCTGATAATTTCTGTTTGAGCAGAGGAACAGGACAGAGCATCCTCTTTCCCCTTTGTTATTTGCACTATTTTTAGAACCAGTGGCAAAGAAAATGAAAGACTCAGAAATTCAAGGATAACTGGTATGGTAGTCAAGAAAAGCAGACTATCCATAGATGATATTATTTTATACTTGATAAAACCAGAAAAAGACGCATACATACATATATTTCAAGCACGGGAATTAATACCCTTCTAGCTTGCCAATGAACCAAAACAGTTGTTCCCATAATAAGTGTCCAGGCTGTTTTTAAAAGTATCTAAACTAGCACTTGCATTAATGTAATTTGGTAGTCTGCTCCATGCATCAGCTACTTTGTCAAAGAACCAATTAGTACACTTCTCATTCCTACAGAATCTTCTACATAGGTTGTCTGATGATTCTCTGGTACTTTTTGATAACCCCAAACATTCCCAGAGGTAGTTGTCTCTAAATGCCCTATACATCTGAAGAAGACTGCCTCTTAGATATGTGCAAGAGACACTGGACAAGTTCAGACATTTTAGTCTTTCATAATAACTTAAATGTTCACATCCATGGATGCCCTTGGTATATTTCCGCTGTACTCTTTCCAGTTTACTCATGCTTGTTTTCTTATAGGGTTTCCATTTTGTTATTCCATACTCACGTTTGGATCTAATGTAATTAACAATGACTTCATTATTTTTGATTTCCTAGACTTTATAAATCTTTTTATAAAACCTATAGTTCTAAAACTATCATTAAGCAATTGGTTGATATGATCAGAAAAACTCATAGCTGAATCTACCCATATACCCAAGGTCCTTAAATGAATTTCTAGTTTCAATCACTATGTGCTGTATTAAATATTCACCATTCAGTTTACGTCTCCCAAATCTCATATGCTTAGTTTTTGATGTATTTATCAGCATATTACTCTCCTGGGCCCAAATGGTCAATTTAGTCAAGTTATTTTGCAAACATGCCTTATCATTAACACATGTAATCAGTTTACCCAATTTCAGGTAGTCTGCATATAGACTGTAGAACACCTCAGATGAAAAAGATAGCTCTGAAAGATACAATCTAAACAAGTAAGGGCCTACGACAGAGCCCTGTGGGACACCCTGACTATAACCAAGGATTTCACCTGTCCAGTTGCTGTATGAAATTTGCCATGTCCTATTTGTAAGCCATGCAGCTATCCATCTTATCAGGAGTACATCAATACCTAGCTGTACTAATTTATTGATCAGTGTTTTGTGTATGACCCTGTCAAATGCTGAAGTTAAATCTATATAAATTATATCACAGCACAATTTTTCATTCATAGCTCTTATCACATTGGTATAGAACATTATGTTACAGGTGATAATAGATCTATTTTCAACATATGCATGCTGATATATGGTTTCAAGTCCCAACCTATCCAGTTCTGACAATAACCTAATCCAGTATTAAATTCTCCATTATTTTTCCACAACATGAAAGTAGACTTAAGGGTCTATATGACTCTGGGTTTGTCCTATTCCCCTTTCCCTTAAAGACAGGTTTAATAAGCACATCTCCAATCATGAGGAATCTCTCCGTATTTATATGACCCAGTGGAATAATAGATATAATGGTACTGTAAGTTCTTGTTGAAGTGTTTTCAGGTCATTGTTACTAATTCCATCTCTTCCCTGTGCTTTGTTTGGATCCAGTTTGCGCAGTTCTTTTTCAATATAATCTAATTTGATCCCAGTATCTGGGGTTACCTGGATGTCACTAGGACAACTTATCACCCCATTTGTGCAGCCAAATTATTTTGCATAATCTGTTGCGTCTGAGAATAAATTTTAGAATCTGCACACATTTTATATCAATTTGTATCTTTACTTCAACATCTTATTTATCTATAAAAAGGTTTCCTATCACACTCAATATCTTTATATAAATTTCCTTCAAAATTTTCTTGATCTTGTCTCACATTATGCTTAATCTATTCATCCATCTTATTTCAGTTTTCAAAATAGTAGTTCGACCACTCTTCCATTTCTTATATTTTTTTGTCTCTCACCTTAATCAGACATCCTGTTCTTATGGAAATATATCCCCCTGATGTTGTATGCCTGATGTTAAACATTTTTTTGATGTTTTGCACTCAAACAATTTCTCTTTCAAAACTTTCCACATTCCATCTGCAGTTTTTCCACTGAACACCTCACTCCAGTAAGTTTTACATAGTGACTGTTTTGCTTCCATATAATCTGTAATTAACCTTCTGTGCATTGGCTTAGATTTCAGTTTGGCAGAATTATCTAGCAACAAATAAACCTTTATAACCCCATGATCACTGCACATCAATGGTGGTAAAACTTGACTTGAAGTTACAGTAATTTCTTTGGGAACACAAACAATGTCTAGTATGTTCCAGACACTGGTAGGTTGTTTAACAATCTGAAGCAATTGTTCCTGAATATACACTGTGAATAATTTCCTTGCCAACGCTGTAGAAAAAAAAGTTATGTACCTACCATAATGTTCCATGTTAGTTGTCTTCATCTCGCCTTCTTTCTTCCTGGTTGGGATCGGAGCCGATCTGCTCCTCCGACTCGGCCATCTTCAATAGCTCGAGAGCTGTTTACTGGCTCGAGGCTACCCCTTATCCCATGATGCCTAGCAATAGCTACCCAGATCTCATTTGAAATAGCTAACTCCAGACATAGCAAGAGAATAAACCAGTCCAAAAAATAGGTTGACTTTACTTGCCATATTCTCTAAGTCAATAGAGGAAAAATAACACGCAGCCTGTGAAACAGGAACTCCTCTCGGTCCACTAGGACAGGGGGACAGAGAGTGGGACGCAAGAAAGAAGGCGAGATGAAGACAACTAATCTGGTTGGGACAACGTTCCTAGCACCTAATATCCTGGGTGGCTCAGTGGAACAGTCTCTTCAAAACAGTGGAACCAAAGTCAGCTCTGCTCCTGGAGACCATATCCAGCTTGTAATGAGAAATAAAGGTATAAGGGTTTGCCCACGTGGCAGCTGCACAGATAGAATGCATGGGCAACCTAGACTGGAAGGCTACAGAGGTGGCCAAGGCCCTAGTAGAATGACCTTTCTGTTTAATAAGTAACTCTCTGTTACTTAACTGATAAATGAAAGTAATAGTGTGTGACAACCATCTAGACAAGGTTACCTTGGAAACTGGGAGACCTTGTTTGTCTAAGGCATAAGAAAGGAATAATTGGTCCGAATTCCTTATTTCTTTAGTTCTGTGCAGGTAAAAACGCAATTGTTTATGAACGTTCAATTGGTGTAGTTTGTACTCTGCCTTGTTGGTATGATTAGGGAAAAACACAGGAAGATCTATAGATTGGCTTCAATTATTTTCTGAGCAGACTTTAGGAAGAAACGAAGGATTAGTTCTCAGAGCAACCTTGTCCTTATGAAAAAGCAAGTAGGGAGGACGAACACAGTGAAGTTTGGAGACACGTCTGGCTGAAGTAATAGCTACCAGAAAGAGTGTCTTCCAAGATAGAAACTTAATGGAGCAGGACGCTGCTGGTTCAAAAGGGGGCAGAATTAAGGAAGTTAGGACTAAATTAAGGTCCCAAGGAGGAGGGGGATCTCTCACTGGAGGCCTAAGAAAAGATGTCCCTCTCAAAAAAGCTTTACAGAGCCTATGAGACATAACGTTAGAATTTGACAAACCAACATGAAAGTTAGAAATGGCTGCTAATTGTACCCTGAGGGTAGCGGAAGCAGACCCAGAGTGAAACAGCTGTGCTAGGAATTCCAGAATTTCGTGGACTGGGGCTGAAAAGGGATCAACATTCCTAGCCTCTGCCCAACAAGAAAAACATTTCCATTTGCTAGCATAAGTTTTACTCATTGTAGACTTGTGAGAGGAGACGATAATCTCAAGTACTTGCTGGGGAAATGCTGGGAAGCTTGACTTAGGTTGGAAGTGGAGCAACCAAGCTGTGAGCTGGAGAGTTTGGAGGGATTGATGCAACCCCCCTGACTGATGAATCAGGAGATCTGGAATTGGGTCCAGAGTCCAGGGTTGATCGAGAAGGTAATGGTGCAGGAACGGGAACCATATCTGTCGAGGCCAGTAGTGGGCAATGAGGATCATTTTGCAACCCAACGATGTTGCTTTCTGTATGAGTTTCGGTAGGAGGAAAAGCATAAAGAAGTCCCTGAGGCCAATCGTGGACTAGAGCATCTCTGGGTATGTGACCTGGAAGTGGAAGAAGGGAGAAGTAGTTGCTGCATTTGCTGTTGAAGGGGGTGGCAAAAAGATTGCAGCAAGGCTGTCCCCATTTGCGGAAAATAAGATCCGCAACTTCCTGATTCAGAGACCACACGTGAGGCATGAGGATAGCTCTGCTGAGTCTCTCCACTATGACGTTGGATCTCCCAGGGATGAGAGTCACAATCAGAAAATGGGAGGAAATCGCCCACTGCCAAAATCTGAGTGCTTCTTGACACAGGGTGTAGGATCTGGTTCCGCCCTGCTTGTTGATGTACCACACCAGTGACATGTTGTCTGTTTGAATTGCAATGGTCCCGGAAGGAAGAGAGTTTTGAAGAGCTTGCAACACCAGGCGCACGGCTCTCATTTCCAGACCATTTATGTGCAGATGGTACTCGTGAGGTTGCCTAGTGCCTTGAACTGTCCTGCCCAGATAATGCCCCCCCCACCCTATCAGGGAGGCGTCTGTCATCAATATGGCTACCGGAGGGGGATTAATGAAAGGTCTGCCCTGAGTAATTAGTGGGGAGACCCATCCACCAAGAAAGATGTTTTTTTGCATGAATCCGTGATCAGGATCATGTGAGTCATGGGTAGCTCTTGGAAAGACCACTGCGTGAACAGAAGCCACTGAAGAATTCTCATATGAAAGTGCGTTAATGGGATTAGAAGAATGGCTGCTGCCATGGAACCCAGGGTTTGAAGGACGTACCTGACTTGGATCCTTTTGCTCTGCATCAGAATCTCTACTTGCTGACGAATTGCGAACACCCTTTCTAGTGGTAGCCTTGCAAACATATCCATTGTGTCTAAGTCTGCTCCTATGTAAGTGATAGACTGACAGGGCAACAAGGCAGATTTTTCAAAATTTATTGTAATGCCTAGCTGGGAGCAGATTGTGATTGTGTAGTCCCACGCTTGCAAGAGTTGATGCCTGGTGGTAGCAGTGAGGAGTCGGTCGTCTAGATATGGAAACACCTGGAATCCTTGACGTCTCAGGTGAGTCGTGACCACTGCCATACATTTAGTGAACACCCTAGGGGCTGTGGTGAGACCAAAGGGTAGAGCTCTGAACTGATAATGACTGGCCCCCAGCCGGAAGCGAAGATATCTCCTGGAGCACCTGTCCATCTTGATATGGTAGTACGCGTCCTGAAGATCTATCGAGCACATCCAATTGTCCTGACCTAGAAAGGGTAAAATGGACTGTTAGCGTGACCATCCGAAACTTTGTTCTTAGTACAGACCTGTTCGGTCTGCTGAGATCCAGAATCGGTCTCCAGTCCCCTGCATTTTTTGGTACTAAAAAGAACCTTGAGTAAGTTCCGGATCCGTGCTGGTCTGCCGGGACTTCCTGGATGGCTCTTTTTTTCTAGCAGTTTTGTAACTTCTATTACTGCTTGCGCCTTCAGATTGGGTGGAACATCTGGAAGGGTCTTCCTTGACTGTACGGGGGCTGATGGAAGGGAATTTTGTAACCTCCTGATATAATGGACCGTACCCATTTGTCTTGTGTTAAACTTTGCCAGGCTTTTGGGTACAGTGAAAGTCTTCCTCAGACTGCTTCCAGAGGTGAGCAGTCGGGCAACCCTTCAGGGATGCTGGAAGAGCTCATCAGAGAAAGATTCTCTGTTGCCCTGGTTCTGTGGATCCCCTCTGCCATGAGGGCGGTGTCTATTATTGTTATTTCCCCCTCTGCCTCTGGAGGAAAAATCACTACATGTGTCAGGCAAGGCTCCCTGAGATTTACGGAACCACATATTCCCACTCTTCTGACCCTTGGGGTAAGGTCTAGAGGGAGTGGAAAAATGGACTCCCACAGCAGAGAGAGTCTTCCCTTCTTGCTCACACCTTGTCAATGTGTCTTCCACCTGTGGTCCAAAAAGAAAGGAACCATCAAAGGGAGTGTTGGTGAAGGACACTCGAAAGGGTTCCGCAAAGTTACACAGCCGCATCCACACATGCCTCATAAGGGCCACACCCGTACCTGCAGCTCTACTCGCCCCATCAGCTGCATAGGAAATGTGACTCATGGAGGAGTTAACAGAATTAAGCGTCGCAAGCTGGGAAGCTACTTTGGCTTGTGCTCCCTCATCTGCTGGATCTTGAAGGGCATCTCAGAGCTCTTTAAGGAGATCCCTTTGAAGTTGGGTAAAATGACATAGGTAGTTCAGTGACCTCAGAGAAGGTCACTGAAGCAAACATTCGCTTCCCGTGTCTGTCCATCGTCCTAGACTCCTTGTTAGGGGGATGGACAGACGAAGAGGTCTCCGCTAACTCTTTTTTGGTGGCTGCTGCTACCACCATGGCATCAACAGGAACACCTTTCGAAAGGAATTGCTTATCCTGGGGTGGTGTAATGAATTTGCCAGGTCTCCTCGGAGTTGGTTCCACTGTATCTGGAGCTGACCAAGCCTTTCGAACCACCACTGTCATAAGTGAATCGAAAGGCGGAGAAACCCAGGAGGTGGAAGGTCGGGAACCGAAAGCATCCAGAAATACAGACATCCTCGGTGGGGACTAGGGGATTCCAGTTCCCCCTCTGCTTAAGCATTTCTAGGATGTCCGAGAAGGAAACATCTTCAGAGGGGATCTCGGGGACCCTTCCGAATCATCTAAGTCTGTATCAGAAGTGACAGACTCGGGGGAGTCAATGTGCTTCCTTTTACGCTTTTTCTTCCAAGGGGGCTCCTCTGAGTGATCAGGAGAGGCCTTGGAAGAGAAGGAAACACCCAGTGGGGTGTCCTGGAGTATAGGTTCCCTACGCTTTGGGTCTGGAGGAGGAGCAGAGGTTGGGCACAGGCACTACAGGGGACGGAGCCGGTGGGGCTGAAAGTGGAGCTGACTCTGAGGACAGCACACTCCGCATGACATCAAAGGCATCCCTGCCATGATGCAGAGAAAGCTCCAGTTCCAAAGAAATAGGAATCTTTCTCAGCACCAAGGGGGACGGCTCAGAGGCAGATGTTGGGAGCTGAGCTCAGCTGCGCCGAAGCTCCGAGAGGGAGAATAGGGTCGGACAAGGGTCCGATATCACTCGCCCCCTCGGAGCAGTCTAGGGAGCCACGGCGCCCAGATTCATCAATGGAAGGTACCATCGAAGGAATTGGAGCAGACGTCAGAACTGAAGGAGATAGAGTTATCGGAGCCGACGGTTCCACTACTCGAACTCCGGCTCTGAACTCATTGGACTACTCTCTCCACATGAAGATCAGACAGCCTAGAGGATCGAGAGGAGTGAAAAGATCGGTGACTACGCTCGCTCTGAAGTAAAGGAGACAGAGGAGCCAAATGCACCGGCTCTAAAGAAGGGGACCTCAGCCTCTTGTGGTGCCGTGACGGCTCCGAAGCCTCTGATGGAGCCGACGGGGAGATGGTCTTGTCGGTGCCAGCCGGAACCGACGTAGAAGGTAAATCCTGTACCGAAGTCAGCTCTGAAATTGGAGCCAAAGGCTTAGTGGATTTAGGGGATTTCACTGGCTGTGAACTCTTGGCCGGTGAATCCTGGGGTTTTAACAGACCCCTGAGAATCAACTTATTCTTACACTCCTGCAGGACTCTTGGACTTAAGGCATGGCAAACAGAACAAGAGTCCTGCAGGTGCACAGTGCCTAAACAACAGACGCAAGAAGTGTGCCCATCTGTCAGAGACATTTTCTGACAGCATGAGTCACACTTCATAAACCCAGAAACCTTAGTTCCCTTGGACATACTGTACTGGAGAAAGAAAACCAACCAATTTAACAAATAAAAAGAGCAATTTTCAGTTCTACAAGAACAAATAAAACACACCTACTGAAAAGGCACACAAGTACTACCTAGAAAGGATATATATATATTTTTTTTAAGAAGGAAATAGGAAAGCCTCTAATTTAAACGGCTAGTCTATAAGAAAAAGCAGTAGGAAAGCCTCTAAGTTAAATGGCTAACCAGGGGAAGGGGGGAGGGGTGGGAGAGAACTCTCTAAGTTAAACGAATTCTACAAAAGGAGGGAAAGTATAGAATAAACAATTATCTACCACAGTAAAAACACTATCGCTAATAAGATATTAGAAGAGTTAAATTCTAGTAAGAATTTACACAAAAAATTCTATGCAAGCCTGAGACAGAAAAACGACACCTCGCAGCTGACGCAGCGGCAAACGAGATCTGGGTAGCTATTGCTAGGCATCATGGGATAAGGCGTAGTCTCGAGCCAGTAAACAGCTCTTGAGCTATTGAAGATGGCAGAGTCAGAGCCGAGCATTGGCTCCAATCCCAACCAGCAAGAATGAAGACAAGATAGACAACTTGACATTCAATATTACTCCAGCCTGTTTCTGGTAAATTTAAGTCTCCAGGTAATATTATTCGTTCCTGCTGTGTTTCATGCAGGAAATGTATGAATTCCTCTAGGTTATCTGCACTTGACTTTGGTGGTCTACACACTCCAACAATTGTTATATGTTCCAGGGATGTCTTTACTGTCAGTTACACAGTTTATAGTACTGATATCATCACTGAACATGTAATAAATCACAGGTCTCATAGCTATCTTTAATCCCTATCATAACACCTCCACCTGATTTTTTGTTAGAATGTCTGTTACACTAAAAACATTTATAACCTGACAGAACTGGTTTCCAGTCATTGTTCTTTAACCATGTTTCACAAACAATATCATTAGTCTTGTGGGAACGTAGCAAATTTTCCAATAAAAAAAAATATCAATACTCCTGGCATTAACAATCAGAGATGCATCAAATGCTGCTATCTATGAACTGTTAATTTTTTATCCTGGCAAAAATCCTGCCTAGTGTTTGTCAAATATTGCAAAATATCTGCTGCAAAGACTTTCCTCCCTGATCTTGACAACTGCATTCCATCTTGTCTGAACACATGCCCAAAACTAGGCTTGGATGCTCTACACATTTCCATTTTTTAAATCAGGATATTTTTTCCATGTAGGTATTTACCCAAAAAATCTTTTCATACACAGTGACCTGACTACCCTTTCTATAGTGATTTGTGAAAAATACGTCCTAACACCAGTACAAGCCATACTATCTAAGACGCCTTTCAGTTCCCTACTAACAGTCAGAAAATCCTTGCGGGTGACATTATTTGTACCAACATGAATAAAAACAGGTCCATATTTCCTTACATTAAGGCATTCCAAGGTTTGTCTCATCTTCTATTTTCTCCTGGCAAGTGCTATTTCAATGTTCATTATCATCTCTGCAAATAAGTATCAATTCCTCTAATAACTGAATCTCCAATTAGAAGAATATCTTTGTCAGCCAGCTCTGAATAATCTTCAGCTTCTAATACAGTAATATCTGCTCTATCAATTGTTATGAATGATAGATCTTCATCACTATTAGCCTTATTAATCCCACTGTTTTCATTGTGTATTAAATTCTCATAAAGCTGGTATTGTAAATCCATACCTTGAGCCATGTAGTCAACATCTGTGTTTCTGTTCTTTCTTCTTACAGTAATGTTCTTCAATTCATCCATGTTCAATTTTGATTTCTTCTATGTTGTGGAACTTTTTCAGGCAATTTGAAAACTTTTTGGGATACAAAATTAATGAACAAAACAAAGGCAATAGCTGCAAATTATGCACCCACACACGCATTGGTTCAGCAATACACAGATTTTTGGGGACATGACAAAATGAGGTACTTAGGAGTATAAATTTAAAAGGATTCTGGTGTGGCAACGTGTGGGAGGACACTAAAAAGTGAATATAAAAACTGAGAAACAGGTTGCTCTGTTATATCGATATGGATAGTAAGATACAACCAGTTAAAATTTTTGTAGCCCCTTTAGTTTTAAGCACAGGTCAGGCACATTTTTTATCAACAAGAGAAGTTGTAGATAGCAATTAATAAAGGGCTGAAGAATTCTATCAGGGAGGGGAAGACAGCAAGAGTCAAGTGGGATAAGATGATTCTCCCAAGTGAAAAGGCAGTTGGGATTACCCAATTTGAAGGTGTATTTCAGAGCTACACAGTTTAGGCTCCTATACACAGCACAAGCAGGAACCTATAATTTACAGTGGAAATGGATGATGATGAAATAAGGGGAAGCTCAAGAAACAAGGAGAGACTGGAATTTTGGATGCAGATCCTTATGGAGAATAATAACCATGCAGAATACTATACTCAAAGTAGCAGAAAGTATTCTAAGATATAAGCCAACATGGAAATGGAGAAAGGAGATTGTGCTGATAGGATGACTGCAATTAGGGATACAGACAGCAGGTAAGAGGGGCTGGAATTATTGGAGAAAACTGGTAAAAGAACCAAGGTATTGGGAGCAAATAATTAAAAAAAAGGTAATAGAATGGAAAAAGGCCAAGAATGTATTTGAACTGCAGGACAGAGAATGCTTTCCCTAAGAATAGGCAAAGAGGAAGAACTAGAGAAATCCTTAAAGACCAGCACTGGTAGAGTTTTTAGTATAATCTAGAACAGAAGCTGCTGTTAAAAAAGGAATGAGTAGAGCATATAACACATTGCATGATAAGAATCAGAGGAGGTTAGAAAGGATAGGGAAGAGATTGGATATTTAATTCACAAAGAAACAATGGGGGGATATATGTATGTCTCCCAAATATGCAGCAAAGTTTAGAAGACTTAGGATTCTTGCTTGGAAGTGTTTACACACAGTTATTTTTATACCTCAAGTAGACTCTAAAGAATCTTTCCTCGGGTAGACAGCAAATGTTGAAGGTGTGATGGGGAAGAAAGTTAATTGGGAACATATTTTCTGGGAGTATAACGAGTTGGCAGACTAACAATTCCCTGCAAACTGCTCCGTCAGAGATACTGGATGGCCAAACTGATGTAACTAAGGAAATGATTTTTCAGCTATGATACAGAATCAGAACTTCCTAGACACACAGTAAGGCCTTGCTGAATCTAATTGTGGTGGCTGCCAAAAAGCAATTACTAGAAAATGGAAGTTAAAGTCTAAACCAACTTTATTACAAGTAGAGAATATAGTAACAGAGATAAAATAACTGGAATTGGGACCTTTAGAAAAGGGTAGGAACAAATTACATAGAAAAAAATGGGACTTTTAGGAACAATAAATGCAAAGGAGAAACAAAGTTTAAAAGAAGGCAGGATATGAATGAGCTATGTAATGCCTGACTGACAATGACTGGATAGCTTATATGTATAATAGCTGCAACTAAAACTAAATCAATACTGTTTTCACTTATATAAATGTATGTCTGCCTATGTCATATGTGAAAATTTAATAAGGATGATTCTTGTTAAAAAAAAAAAAAAAAACCCACCAATTCATTTCAACATCACATAAATGGCTGACGTCATACCTTCCCCGAGATTTCACTCTTCCTCCTGAACATTATTCTGCATGTATTGCTCCCACAAATTCAATCTGTATCTATGAAGTTTGCTCCTTCCTTTTTCCAAAGTCCCCACCTCCAATTCTTTTATGTCCTTCACAACATTCAATAATTCAGTTATGTTTGGTTTATATTTTTGATTTCCATTTTCCTAATAGCTGCTTAGGACCTCAGTGTATCTTTCTCTCTCTCTCGTTTTTTGAAATTGTGGCATCCTCTCCTTGGGCTACATCTCACTTAGACCACGGAGGAGTTGAAATTTCCAATTCCACTAACAAAGCATCGGCCATTAGAATATGCACTGGGTGCTACTGCTAGAAAGGAAACCCCACAAAAAGACAGGTTTGGAGGGGCCATTACTCCACAGCTTGGCTGTGGAGGAGGTGGTCATGCACCAAGTTCCTTACTTCTCCATGCTTTCTAGTTTGATTTCTCAAAGATTCAGCTCCAGCAACTTGACTCTCACTGACAGAAGCAAAATTAATCATGCAAGAGGGGTAACAATTTGCAATGTGACACTCTCCCAGATAGATACTTTGCATGCAAATAATGACATCAGTGAACCATGCTGTTTAGGAATGTTAAAATCTGATGCAGGACACAGAATGTCTGTAGTAAAAGCAAGTACCATGGGTAGGTCTGATGCAAGACGCATCCTGAGGTAATAAAAGTGCAAAGTTCAGTAAAACTAAAATAACTTGGCTTGCCATATGTACCAAAATTATACCAAAAATTGTATTTTAAGTCAAGGCAACTAGAGCAGTCTTACTTACATGCCTCTGACAGCATCATATTACAAGACATTCTGCAGAGTTCCAGAGACACACTTGGCATTACTTAACTTGCAGTACTCCGATTTGCAACTGGAGTTCCCTGCTATACACACCACACTGTTGTATGCCCCTCACTTAACAAGGATGGCTCTACCTAGAATTTACTCACAAGCTCTTTTACAAAAATCCTTCCATTTAGCTCACTGATGCCTACACTTAGCAACAACAATGGGGCTAAGACCTTCCACTGGCCTGAGACTTTGAAGTGACACCCTGACCGCATATGCAAAATGTGAGAAAGGCTTGTGGATGGACGGATGCCCACTTCAGAACTGGTGACCTGCTGTTCACCAGTTCTATTCCACCTAAGTGGAATTCCCCTTCCCCCTCTAGTAGAAGCTGTCAACCACAAACCGAAATATGACTTCTTCAGGTACCTTAAACAACTTACACATTTCTACTCTCCAGACTTGCTTAATAATGGTCATCAATTGAAACACCAAGATCGGCATAAGATCACACTTCTTGTAGACAATGGTTCTCTTAACTGCCTGAATTCGGGTAAATTACACATTTTCAGTCATAAATGGACATCCTTTACAAAGCTTCCCTGTGTACGTTCTCCCTATGTTTGTTTCCAATTCTTTATAAATATTTTCAGCTTACTACTGTTTTCAGCTAACAACTGCTTTCATTTAGGTTCATAGGTAGGTACTAGGCCATCTGCCCAAACGCATTTATAAGCCTAGCCAGAATGTGTTGGCTTTCGCCGCCCCCTTAGATTAGTTCCCTGAGCCTCTGTCCAGCACAGCCTCTGAAGTGATCCCCGGGGGTAAACTTCCTGCTTCCCATCCACTTGTCAAAGTTTCTCTTGAAGAGTGTTAGTGAGGTGTTCTGACTAATGTAGATTGGAATCTCGTTCCAGAGCATGGGAAGTCACTGGGACAGGAATCTATCCAGCACGTCCTATTTATTGCTGTAGTGAGGTTTAGATCCCTAGAGCGTGTGGCTCGAGGGGATATGGTTTTCTTTAGGTGGAGCATGTCCATCAATTCTGGGTTGGACATGGCCTTGTATGTCAGGCAGAGATCACCTCTGAATAGGCGGCATGCAACAGAGTACAGCTGGAGTTTCTTCAGTCGAGCTGCATAGGGCATCTATTTGAGGCCAGTGATCCTCTTGGTGAGGTACTTGGGTAGTCTTTCCAGCTGTTGCAGGTGTCTTGTAAGGTACATCCCAAATGGGGCATTGTACTCTATGATGGGTCTGATGAGTGATGCGTAGAGGGGCACAATGACCTCTTTTGATCTGGATGCAAACCCTTTTGTGATTAGGTGAGCCACATAGAAGGATTTTCTAACCACTTTGGCAATGTGATTATCAAAGGAGAGATTATTATCTACTTGGGTCCCCAGATCCCTTATTTTGTCTTCCGTATTTAGGGGGGGCTACCACCTATGTGGTAATTTGTGGGTACTTTGCTTTTTCCAAAGGGGATGACTATGCACTTTCTGGCATTTAGCTTGAGGCCATGGTTTTGACACCTGGTATCTGTCTCAGTGAGACCCTTTTGGAGAATTCTGTGTCAGTTGGAGAATCAATTATAGCCCCTAGTTTGCAGTCGTCTGCAAACTTGGTCAACCATAGTCCTCCTGTGATTGCCTGTACCTCTGAGAAGTATATGCCGAACAGGAGGGGTCCTAGGACTGAGCCCTGGGGAACGCCACTTGTAACCGTCAGACCTAGCTACCCCAACTCTTACTATGTGGGTTCTGTCCGTGAGCCAGTTGGCAACCCATCTTGTGACGTAGGGGTTTATGTTCAGGCTGGTGAGCTTGTCTATAATACCAGAATGGGGAATGGTGTCGAAGGCCTTTGTGAGGTCTAGGTAGGCTGTGTGGACCACCTTTCCCTCATCTATAGTCTTGGTAACTGTCTCAAAGTCGTCCACCAGGTTTAGGAAGCATGATCTGCCCTTAAAGCCAAACTGGGTAGGGTCCAGTGTTTGGAGGTTCCCAATGTCTCTGTTAATGAGATCCATGATGATGCGCTCCATAGCCTTGCAGACCAAGCTAGTTAGGCTTATAGGGCGATAGTTCCCGGGGTCTGTTGTGGCTCCACCTTTGTGGAGTGGAATAACCATTGCTGTGCACCACTCTATGGGTATGTAGCCTGTGGAGGCTGAGTTTGAACAGTGTGTTTTAGGTGAGGGGTTAGTTCATCTTTGAGCTCATGTAGGACGCAGCCTAGGACACCATCCGGTCCCATTGATGCTGTGTTTTTGGCTTTGGAGGGGACTGTTTTAACCTGAGTGCCTGTGATTTCAGGGGCACTACATTCTTCTGGTATGGTTATGGGCCCTTTTGGGGGTGAGAGGGGGGTGAAGTTTGCACTGAACCTGACTGCCAGGATGTTGGCGATATCGGTCGGTTCAGTGCATTTTGTGCCATTCTGCACCAACTCCGAGCAGATCTGGGAATTGCCACTTAGATTCTTGACATAACTAAAGAATGCCTTGTGGTTATCTTTGGAGTCCTTGGCAATTTTTCTTTCGAAGCTAGCCTTGGATGATTTTATGAGGGATCGTAGTTTCTTGCCGATACTGATCAGGGATGTCTTCCCCTCTTGGGATTTTACTCTTTTCTGTACTAGTTTCCTCCTTCTACTGTATAGCTTGTTTATAATAGCAGGGGTCCACCAGACTGGTTCCCTTTTCTTGGAGGAGTGAGTCTTGTTTTTTCTTGGGATAGCACAATCCATGCATTCTTGTAGGTGCCTGTAGAGTGCATTAGTAAAGGAGTTTGCAGTTTGGGCAGCGTTATCCTTTAACATGGGGGATTTGAAACTTTCCACCTCGGTCTTAAGTAACGTGAAGTTTGCTTTTGAAAAGTTTTTCACAGTAGTTTCTTTGACCGGGGTGGGGGCAGAATGTGGATATCCAGAGTGATTAGTTTATGGTCAGATCTAACCAGTGAGGGGGTTGACCTCTGGTGTGGAACACTGGTCGCCCATATTGGTGATGACCAGGGCCAATATGTTGTCACCTCTGGTGGGGGTGGTTGACCAGTTGATCCAGGGCATTTGAGTTTATAAAATCTTGGAAATGTTGGGCAAGGGAGTTAGTACTTTAGTAGTTCTCCCAGTTAATGTTTGGGCAATTGAAATCACCCAATATCAGGGTGTTTGGTAGGACCTTTATGTTTCCCAGTGTTTCCAGAAATGGAGAATGGGGGTTCTGGGACATGGTGGGTGATCTGTAGCAAGCTACAATTTGAATTGCAGTTCTGTCCATTGTTAGTTGCACGTGGATGATCTCTGAAGCATCGTGCAGTGCCACTAACCTGGAGGCGTGGGTATCCTTGATGAATATGGATACACCCCTGCCTTTTATATTTCGGTCCAGGTTTTGTGGCCAAAATGTATGGTACGAGTTGTAGCCTGGTAGTGCTGGGTTGCTCTCTGCAGCCTTAAACCAGGTTTCTGTTACTGTACATATATTGATTTTCTCCATACTGATGTAGTGCCTCAAGTGCATGCATTTAGAGGTTTAGACTTCTGGCATTGAATACCCTCAGTTTTTTGTTACTTGTGCTATTTATGGCAGTGGGTTTGTCTTTTGAGCCTTGCCTAAAAAAGGCACTATGGGGGTGGCAAGAGCCTTGGCCAGTATTCGAAAGCCTAAGGGTGACAGGTGCAAGCCGTCTCTAGCAAAGCAGCGTGGCTTGTCGAGCATGTCATCCCAGGCTGACAGACACTGGATCCCCTTTGAATGACACCAGAAGCTTAGCCAAATGTTGAAATTGATATTTTTTTCTTTATACCGTGGCATCACTCTTGGTGAAGGCAGGATGCTACTCAGGGTCAGGGTCATACCAGCCTGGGCTACATGATCAGAGAGCTCTTCCATGTCTCTTTTCATGTAGTCCAGGGAGGTACGGCTCAGGTCATTCACACCAACCTGGACAATGAGTCATATTTGTACTTGTTCTGGAGTGAACTGAGTGCTTGCATTATGCGGCAGATCCTGGCACCCGACAGGCAGCTAATAGTAACCTTCTCCTTGTTCAGCCTAGTGAGTGGGACGTCAGTGTGCCTGACTAAAGAGTCACCTATTACTAGTGTGTTGGGTATATTATTTTGCCTTAAGGGCTGTGATTGCGTGGCACACTGGTTTTGTGAAGTATGTGTTTCATGGTTTGTGTTAGGGGGTGGTGGTTGCTTGGATGTCTGCTTTGGAGGTTTCTGTTACTTTTGCAGATTTTTATTATAGAGCCTCCGAGTATGTTTTTGTGTATTTATGTGTGTTTTTTGCCGGTGCTGCTTTCATAGGTCTATGTGAGACTGGTGGTGTGATGCAAGTAATTCCCTTGTCCTCTTGACTGTCTGGTCCGTCATGGGTTGAGACAGCCTCCAGTGTGGCTGTATAATTGCATCTCTTGCATGTATTAGTGTTTGGTGGTAGGAGGAGAGGGTAGTCTGTGTACGAGGCAGTTGTAACATTGCCTCAAAATGCCCAGATTCACCAGTTGGACCGGAGAGTACACCTGAAACTGCCCTTTGGACATGCCTGGATAAGTACAGTGAGCTGTTTTACTGATTGGCTGGTAAGGTCGAATAGAGAGCCTTGTACTTCTCTACAGTATAAGGGAGGGTCTAGCGCTAAGGTTTATTAGTGCTTGCTATGAGTTTTGAGCAAGTGCCATGCTGAGAATTGAACGGCTTGAGTGCTTAAGTTGAAAGTTTGTATAGTTTCAAAGGAAAAATTGAACAGTAGACTTTGTGGAGCCGGGAATAGTTTTACCCTAGCTAACTGGTACTGCCCGGCACGCAAAACTGTGCTAATGCGGGTTTTATAGCAGGGAAATGAGAGAGAGAGACATTAGTCCAAAATGGCTAATAAACTACTAAATTCTGGGCTGAAACCACTCCTCCAGGGACAGATAGACTGCTCAAAGCTCCCCTCTCACAGGTGAGCAGGGAAACTTCCTTCTATCCAAGTAAGGTATGGGCAAACACAGAAACTTGTAACACAGCCCTGAATTCAGCACTAACCAGAAAACTGGACTATACCAGCTTAAAAAGGTGGGAAAACATGTATGTTTTTTTTTTTCAGAAAATAAAGCAGATACGATCAAAAAAATACTTTAAATGCACAGAAATGGCTATCACACTTGAGTGTATAGCCTACAACAGTTAAACAGGTAATTTAAACACAAAAATGACTTTGTTTAAGTGCAGGCAGTAAAATAAGTATAATATGTAGCAGAAACAAGTTTTTTTAAATCACAGAAACTCTAAAAAATTGGCGTTTTAGGCGGAATTAGCTAAAGGCAGCAAGAAAATGCAGAAAAATGATACTTAATCACTCCAAAATCTCTCTTTTGTCTCTCTGCTGCTGTAGAACTCTGCAGGGCACCAGGCAGGAGCTTGCTGAGCTGTATACTTCTACTACTTTTTGTCTTTCGGCTTTTCCTGGTTAGGGGTCGCCACAGCGGAACTCCGGTCCGCTAATGATTAGCAGTAGATTTTTATGTGCTGAGTTGCCAGCCTTGACGCACAACCTTCAACGAAGGTATGCCCATTCACGCACGTCTCCACACGGAAGACGCTCTAGCTGAGAAATGAACAGGACAATGTCTTACTGTGAGGCGACAACGCTACCACAGCACCATGTATATTTCTTGCCATCAAGTTGATTAACCTAGCAAGAATTCTGCCCTCATTCACAGTAAAATGTGCCTAGTACAATACAATGCTCCACTGGTATTGCTTGCTTCACTTCAGCATCAGAAGTATTATATGAATGAGCACTTTGCCTTCAGTACTTTACTGTACTGTCCTTAACTGATTCTTATTTTGCTCAAAGTATTAACAATTAATGCCAATTAGCCATTTACTACACATGTGTTAAGTGCATTTCTCTCCTCCCCACTTCAGCTTAGCTTTGCTCTACCACCTACACAGGCACTGATTACCTGAAACTATCAGTTTAACAATATGACTATACATTCTATTTTTTGTTTTTTAGAAATTTTATACAAGCAACATTTTTACACAAATGAATGGTCTAACACACATTTTATATACACATACATAAAACACACACACACATCTATATACACACACACACACACATTAAAAAATATATCTAAATATATATATATATATATGTGTGTGTGTGTGTATAGCAATTATTTAATATGCTTAACAATGTAAAGTGAATCAATACTTTTTAGTCCTGAAAACTTTCCTATATGAAAGACACATTCATTTACTGATGCAAGAAAGCTAACAGATTGAACCTTAGACCTTTGAAACAAAAACAAAGTCCAATAATGAACTATAGTTAGAAATCTGCAAGGCACTTTCATATTCTCCGTGTTGGCATGTTTTTTTTTTCTCTTTCAGTACCCCCCCCCCAAAAAAAAAGCCTACTGTAAAAGGTACATATATATTGCATTTCCACTTGTTTTGTGGTCCACGTCATGGGTGAAAACTGTCTAAGGAGGATCAGTTCACTTACCTGGTAAACAAGCTATAATGCTATAATACAAATATGCACTTGCATGCTTTTAGTGCTTTATACAGTACAACTCAGTAAGAAACCGAAAACAACAAATGATGCTCAAGTAGGATCACTGTTGCAGTCATACCCTTTGGGAACTCAGCCACAGGCAAAGTCTGACTTTTGGCTCATCTTAAGCTGAGCAGACTTCCCCTCCAGTGTGGATGATATCTCCCTTTCCAGGGACATTGCTACATTCCTAGTATACAGGAGGGTGTCACCTTGCCTCATCCTTTGTATTTATTTGCCCAAGGAGCTGCAGGTATGGGAGTGCCTTGGCAGCTCCCTTAACAGCCTGCCATGCTTGCAAGGATATTCCAATGACTTGCCCTTCCTGGCAAAGGCCAGACAAACCCAGGAAACCTGTCTCCTCAGAGAAACTATGAGTAGGAGAAACATCACTATAATTATGGGAGAATGTGTTTTTTTTTTTTGGGGGGGGGGGGCTGTCACCCACTCCAGTCCTCAGATACCCAGAACTGTGCAAGATGGAGGGAGTGAGGGAAACTATATTGCAACAGTACTCCTACTCAGATATCTACTATTACAAATGTATTACATATATATAATATGCTCTTCTTATGCAAAACTGTTACAATCTTTGTAAAGATTCTCAGTGATCACTTGTCATGTAGAATGATTGGCAATTTTTCTGGTGTAGGCTACCAGAGAACCTGCAGGATAGCAGGAGTGAAATCTGCTTCACCACTCTCGAATATGTCCAGTCTACAGTGCTTATCTGTTCACATCCCAATAATGCACTATTAGTTCCCCTTTACTCTGGGTATTTAGGAAAAACACTCGCAGGTGGACAGATTGATTCAACACTAGCTCTGTATAAACTTTTGTTGTAATAAAGTATTTTCACATAAGATAATCCAGTCTTTATAAAAACCAAGACGGGTTCTTTACATATAAGGACAGGATGTTCATAGATGGTTTTGGCAGAGGTATGCACAAGCAAAAGAGCTGCTTTCCATTTAACTTGACAAAGGGAGTGGAAGATCATTCAAACAGTGCTCAGGTCAACTTCTCCAGCACACAATTTAAGTCCATAATGGAGTCACTGATCATTTTAGATGGACATTTCCCTTGAGAAACTATTACTGGTGGCAGCATACCCAAAGGTGGACCAGTGGGGTAGGCAGGCTGTGTCATTCCTGATTTGTAAGGCTGTCTACCAGAATTCCATGATCAGCCTTCATAAAGAACAAGTCTAAGGCCACCTTGTTTATTTAATACCTCATTGTGATGATGCATGTCATTAGGTGCACAGCCCCCTAGCTTCCAGTTTGCCGAGTGGCAGGACCACTCTCATCACTTCCTTAATGTAGATGCGTCTTTAGATCTGGCTGTTCTCCCAGATGTCCTGTAACTCCAAGGTTGGTTGAATGGGCTCCTCGAGCAGACTTTTAAGCATCTATGGCCAGGATTCGAGTCACCCAGGTTCACCTTTACTTGGCAGCTCTGCCATATCTCTTACTGTATTGCAAGGGAGCAGGGAATGGTCTCTGCCATCAACTGATTAGGAAGTTGTGTTGCCACCAGCACAATGCCCAGCTTCACCATGGGGACAGTAAGAATGTTTGATGCCATATACCCTAAGATTGTTAGGAATTTCCTTGCTGAGACGTAGCTGTGCTCTTTGCTGCCATATATCTTTAAAGAACTCACCCAGTAAGTGTATTCTGTTCTGCATTAAGAAGGTTTTGTCTATGTTCAACAGCACTACCAGAAAGGCCACTGATCTTGAGGACAGTAGACTGGCTTTGGGAAGTTTAACAGAAAATTTCAGGTTCTGAAAACAGGTTGGAATGTAACTTAGTGATTCAACTACTCCTGACACTTGGCCCAGATGAGACAGTAGTTATGGTATGAGTAAAGGTGAATGTTCTTGGTTTGGCAATGAGCTACATCTGGAAGTGTTGATGTACAACAATGGACCTTGCCAGTGAGTTTACGGAGAATGTTACTTTGGTAGAAAAGTCTAAAAGTCACTGCTGCTGTAAAAATTCTGACAGTTTCTGGCAAATTTTTTTGATTAATTCCATTTGTAAGGGTAAGAGGGCTGTGAACCCCCCAAGCCTCCTTTATTCTTAAAAAAAACTTGGGATGACTAAGGATTAGCAGTCCCCCATTATAAATGATTTGTTGTTTTCCCCATTTAAAAAAAAGAAAGTTAAAGTAAAGTAGGGAGCCGTCAGGAACAGTAGTACTGAGGAAATGATGATTATGTACAACACTAGATCTTGCGCAGTGATGTCACTTGGCATTCTACAGCCAACGTTAAACAAGACCCAGGGTACTATATAAGCAACAAACTGGAGCCAACCATCTTATTAATACACTTCAGCAGCTGGAGCTAATCCAAATGGCAGAGAGATCAATTAATAACTGGTTCCCTCTTACTTTGAATCTAAGAAATGGACTGTGGTTCCTGTGCATGACAGATGTGTACACAGGCATCCTTCAGATACAGGATAATTACCAGTGCCTACAGAAACAAGAGAACTTGCAGAATAAGCATTCTGAAATTTGGAATTTGTTCAAACTGGATAAGTAGAGGACAGGCTTCCAAGGCCCATCTTTTCTTGGTACTGGGGATAGACAATTAGAAAACAGTGCCCCCTCTTTCTTTTGAGCTCTCTCTACTACAGCATGCTGTAGGTAATGCTGACATGCAAGGACTGCACAAGATATGCCTGGTCTTTGGGTACTGAAGAAATTCTCAAACTTTGGGATATAAAGAAACCTAAATGAGTAACTTTGGGATATTATCTGCGGCACTCATCTCTTATTTGTAAAAGTTTCCAATTCTTGGCAAATAATGTTAGATGAACCCCCCCTTCCCCAAATCCTGGGGGGGGGTCTGTTGTGGATAAGGGATAGTGAAGAGTGTTTTGGTCATGGGGGAGGGGGTTGTGGGGTGAAGGAAGAACTTAGTCACAACTGCTCCCTGCCTGTGACCTAGCTCTGAGGGCCCTCTGGGCTTATCTTTCTGATTACTTTGCACTACCTCTGGTAGGCCTTCCTCACCTTTGCCTGCTTCTCTTCAATCTGATTATGGTAGAAGAGCCAGTGCTACTCCTGCTGTACATGGGTATGGGTAGGTGGAAAGTACAGTTGTGTACACTTACCATAAATGTAGATGTTCAAGTGTATTCACTGTTGCAGTCATCACACTTGGGTCATCTGCCTGCAGGTAGCCCTCAGTCGGCCCGAATATAGAATCTTGGGACTTCTGCATCAGATGCTGTCACCTCTTCCATGATGTCAGGTCGTCAGGGGGTATAAAACATGCAGCCGACGCCATTACATCAGTTTTTCCTGCCCCAGATGTCAGGCGCCCCCAAAATAGGAAGCAATTACATGGTGTGGAACACCTCCAGTAAAAAGTAAATACCATAACCATAAGATATGGCCAAAAAGAGGATAGGAAGAAAGCATAGAAGAGTCAGGGGGCTAGAGGGAGGGTAACCAGGACTGCAACAGTGAATACACTCAAACATCTATATTTATGGTAAGTGTACACAACTGTACTATGTTCTTCATGTTTCACTGTTGCAGTCATCACACTTGGGTTAATTCCCAAAGCTGAGTAAGGGTGGGGGCAGTCAAGCAATAGTAGGGCTGGCTAGCAGGCCTTGTAAAACTGCTGTGGCAAATCCAGCTCTGGATTTAGAAAAGACAGGTAAGTGGTAATGCTTGGTGAAGGTGTGTACAGAACTCCAGGTTGTAGCTTCCAGGATGTCCCTGGTAGGGACTCCCCTGAGAAATGCTGTACAGGTTGAGGTAGCCCTAGTGGAATGAGTTCCGATCCCCTGTGGGGTAGGTTTTCCATGGTGTTTGTAGCAGAAATAGATGCAGTGTGCTATCCATTTGGAAATGGTTTGCTTTGAAATGGCCTTTCCCTCTGCCCCTGTAGCAAAGCTGACTAGCAGCTAGTCAGATTTTCTGAAAGACTTAGTCCTGTTAAGGTAGAAACCGAGTTGTCTGTGTATGTCCAAAAAGTGCAGGATCCTTTCCCCTTTATTCTGAGGATTAGGGAAAAGAGTTGGTAAATGGATGGAGTGGTTTAGAGCCACACTGGATACCACATTGGGCATAAAAGATGGGTTAGTCCTGAGGGAAACCCTGTCAGCATGGAAAATAATGAATGGTTCCACAGCCATCAGTGCCTGTAACTCAGACACTCTTCTTGCTGAAGTGACGGCTAGAAGTAAGGTTCTTTTCCAAGAGAGGAATTTTAACTGTGCTGTAGCAGCAGACTCAAAAGAGGGAAATGTGAGCTTCTCTAGTAGAAAGTTAAGGTCCCAGACAGGGGTGGGAGCTCTCCTCGGGGGTCTTAAATTGTTAGCTTCTCTCAGGAACTTTGACCAGAGGGGGAGAAAAGAGTGGTGGCTCAGTATTATAATGAGCTGAGATGGCCGGGGCATGAATCTTAACAGAAGAGAAGGATAGGCCTAGGAGCAGCTCTGCTAGGTAATCTAGGATTTGAGGTAAGGTGGGTACGGCTGTGTCCTTTCCTTGAGACTGGCACCAAGAACAGTATCTTTTCCATTTTTCTGAATAGGATTTCCTAGTACTAGGCCTTCTGGCCTCAAGGATGACATCCAGCACCTGTTTGCTGAGGGTTGCTGCTGGTGGTGTATTCAGGGAATAAGCCAGGCTGCAAGGTTCAGGGTTTGCAGCTGAGGATACAAAATCTGTCCCTACTGCTGGGACAGCAGGGAGTAGGGTCTGCATAGGTGCTAGGGTGGCACTGCTGCCAGACTGCGTAGGAGTGAGTACCAGTGCTGGCGGGGCCAGTCCGGACCAATAAGGATTGTCCTTGGTTTGTCCTGTTTGATCTTGAGTAGTACTTTTGAGAGGAGGGGCAGAGGGGGAAAAGCATAAATTGAGAGGTTTTAGCATGTAAAGGATAGGGCATCCACTTTCCATGCTTGGCTGTGTGGATTTCTGGTGCAAAATTTGCTCAATTGATTGTTTTGGGGGGAGGCAAAGAGGTCCACCTCTGGTGTGCCCCACTTGTGGGCTAGAAGTTTGAATGAGTTGAGTTCCAGTTTCCACTGGTGTGGGTCCAGTAGATTTCTGCTTAAGTCGTCTGCCAGGGAATTTTGTTTGCCTGGCAGGAAATGAGCTTGCAGGTGCACTTGGGTTGCTCAAGGCTGTGTTCTACAGGGCAATGGTTAACCTGCTGATTGGGTAGGAATGAGTTCCCCCCTGTTTGTTTATGTACCACATAACTGTGGTGTTGTCTGTCTTTATCAAGAGATATCCTGGAAGGATAAGGTATTTGAAGGCTGTCAGAGCATTCTGTACAGCTAACATTTCTTTTTGATTGATATGTAGGTAAATTTGTCCTGGGCTCCGTTTGCCTTGAATGCATTTACCAACCATGTGAGCCCCCCATGCATAGTCTGATGCGTCTATTGTCAGAGTTTGGGTAGCGAGTGGTTGAGTGAAAGGGAGTCCTTTGTTGTGGTTGCAAGCCTCTGCCCACCAAAGGAACTCTGCCCTTAGACAAGGAATGATAGGAATAATTGTTTCCATTTCCTGAGAATGTTGGCACCAGAGACTTTTTAAGTACTATTGATGTTTCCTCATATGCAGTCTTGCATATGGAATTAGTAGAATGCATGAGGCCATGAACCCTAGGGCTTGCAGTATTTTTTCTTGCAGATATCTGGGTTCTGGTGGCCATTAGTTTGAAGTAATTTGTCAAATAAACCTGCTTTTCTGGAGTAAGGAACGCCATCTGGGAAGTTGTGTTCAAGCTTGTCCCCAGGAATACAATCTTTTGGCTGGCAACCAGATGTGATTTCTTTTCACTGATGGTGTACCCCAGAGAAGTTAGAAGTCTCTTTACAAATGCCAGGTGCTGAAGTAGCAATTCCTGACTGTCCGCTTGAATCAGGCAATCATCCAAGTATGGATACATTTAAATATTTCTCTGCCTGCAGTATGTAATGGCTGGAGCCAATACCCTGGGCGCAGTAGATTAGCCAAAGGGAAGTGCAGAGAACTGATAGTGCATAGACCCCTCCCTGAACCATAGATATTTCCTGCAAGATTCCCTTATGGAGATGTGCAGACAAGCTTCTTTTAGGTCTAGGGTGACTACCCAGGAGTCCTTGTCTAGCACAGGAAGCAGCTGTTGTAGTGTAAGCATTTTGAATTTTGGGACCACCAGGAAGGTGTTGAGAATGGACAGGTCCAGGATAGGGTGCCAAGAGCCCTCTTTTCTGGGCACCAGGAACAGTCTGGAGTAGAAACCCTGTCCTCTTTGCTCTACTGGAACAGGCTGAATAGCCCTGATACTGAGAAGAGAAAGTACTTGCTTTTGAGCCTCTGCCCACTGGTTTGGAGGAAGGTCTGGCAACCCGTTTGGGGTTGGCAGTGAGTGGAAGTAGAATCTGTATCCCTGAGATACAATGTTTAGGACCCATCAGATCTGGGTAATGGACATCCAGTTTTCTGCATGCAGGGCAAGTTTTCTCCTAGTTTTCTGCAAGTACTTGGGCATGGCTGGGAAGGATGATAGACAAGTCATTGTGAATTTTTTCCATAAGGGGGGTGGCTTACTACTCCCTGTTTTTGAGGGGGGAACACTCCATTGTTTAGATCTCTGTGTACCCTGAGACTGTAGCCTTGGTGGTCTGTTGCCCCTGGGTTTTGGCTGAGAAGAGCTGGTAGGGACTGGAAAGGACCAGTTTTTTGAAGCTCAATGCCTACTGAATCTAGGTGGCTGTACCTGTACGAAATCTTTAACAGTTTGTATAGATTTAGCTTTTTCCTCCATCTTTTTAAAAACCTCTTCTGCTTTTGTGCCAAACAAACGTTCCTGGTTTAATGGAGCATCTAACAATTTTGCTTTGACATGGTCTGGCAAGATCTGTCTATCTCTAGATCACTGTAGACTGAACTAAAAGATGTTTTATCCAGTGCACAGACTGGCACTCTACTGGACCAAGAAAGAACGAAAGATGACAGACTGATACCCCTCATTATAAGGGAAGTGTGGCAACATCTCTAGGAATGAGTCAGCCTAGCCGAGGGAAGGTTGCAAAGTTTTGGAAGTTGGAGTTTCCCTGCGACCGAGTTCCCAAAACTACAGCAGTAATCCATACAAAAATATACATTTAGTATAGTTGTTCATCTTAGATGATATTCATGATTTCTTTAACATTTTAATGAAATTCTGACTAAGCTTTCTTCATTCGAGTCTTATGTAAAAAGAGCTCTGCCCAGCTTGGACCAATCACGTTAATAAAATCTAATAAAAACATTAGCAATACTGTAAAAACTTGAATGATTGAGACAGTTTTTTTTTTTTAAAACTGGAAAGGCAGTGTCATCTCTGTCACTGCTACCTAGGACTCGGGCAGTATTCCAAGCAACGGACAATAGGACTTGGTATGACTTACTTCTGAAAGTGCTTTCTATTCGTTCCAGTTCTATGTACTCAAAATAAACCACTTGAAAACCACAAATTCAGTAACACAAAACGAAAATGCACAAAAAGTAACAATACACAAAATTATCCAAGCATTTCTTGTGTAGTGCACACCCTCCAAAGCCTACCCAAGACAAAATACAAACACATACACAACAACCTTCATAGGTAGGTACTAGGCTATTGGCCCTAGGGTCTATACAAACCTAGCCAAAAGGGTACCCTGGCTTTCGCCACCCAAGAAAATTATTTTCCTGCGCCCCTGTCGAGCAGAGCCACAGAGGTGATCTCTGGGGTGAATTTCCTATTTCCCATCCAATCATCAAGATTTTTCTTGTAGAGTGCCAATGACGAGCTTTGCTTGATATAGATAGGTAGTTTGTTCCAGAGTATAGGAAGTCTCTGGGACAGGAATGTATCCCTCCAGCAACTTCTGTTTATTGTGGTGACAAGGTTTAGGTCTGGTCCCTAAAGCGTGTAGCTCGGAGGGATTGAAATTTCTTTAAGTGGAGCATGTCCAACAGCTCTGGGTTTGACATAGCTTTGTATGTTAGGCAGAAATCGACTCTGAGTAGGCGATATGCGATGGAGTAAAGCTGGAGTTTTTTGAGACAGTCTGCGTAGGGCATCTGTTTGAGGCCAGTAATCCTCTTTGGGAGGTATTTCTGCAGCCTTTCCAGTTGTAGATATCTTGCAAGGTACATACCAAAAGGGGCGTTGTACTCCATAATAGGTCTAATGAGTGACAAGTAGAGGGGAACAATTACCTCGTTTCCTGGATGAGAAACCTTTTGTGATGATGTGTGCCATGTAGAAGGATTTCCGGACTACTGTGGAGATGGTTCAGAACTCGTTGTAAGCACTAAATAAGCTGCAAATTACTACAGCACTCAACTTTCCTCACTTGTCTAGAGGAAAGCTGTTTTTAGTACCTAATAAATAAGAACCTATCCAGGCATGTCTAAGGGTCAGCTCCCAGAGATTTCTCCTGTCTACCTGATGAATCTGGGCATCTTGGGGCAATGCAGCAATTGCCTCATGTACACAGACAACCCTCTCTTCCTACCACCCAACACCACAACCTGTGAGAGATGCACTTATATAGCTAAACTGGAAGCAAAGCTCTTCACCCAAGACTGGACTAGACAGTCAAGAGGAGAAGGTAAACACTTGCACCACACCACACTCATCACATAGTCCCTCAAAACCTACACCACCAAAACACACACATAGAAACACAAAACACACACTTACATTCGCGGAGGCTCTCAATAAAAACCTGCCCAAGCATCAGGGACCTCCAAAGCAGAAACGCAAGCAAACTCCACCCCCCCAACACAACCCAAATGACACACAGCCCACAAACTCAGTGTGCCACTCAACCACAGCCCATAAGGCATAACAAAGTACCCAACATTCTAGTCATAGGTGACTCTATAGTCAGGCAGACTGATGTTCCACTCACCAGGCTAAACAAGGAGAAAGTTACTGTCAGCTGTCTGTCAGGTGCCAGGATCCGCCACATAACGTGCACACTCAGGTCACTCCACAACACGTACAAATATGACACTGTCATTATTCATGTTGGTGTGAATGACCTGAGACATGTCTCCCTGGACTACATGAAAAGAGACATGGAGGAGCTCTCCAGTCTTGAAGCCCAGGCAGGTATGACCCTAGCCCTGAGCAGCATCCTGCCATCCCCCAGAATGATATCACAAGAACGAGGACAAAATGACTTCAATCAATTGGCTAAGCTTCTGGTGTCATTCTAAGGGGATCCAGTATTGGTCTGCCCGGTACGACATGATCGAAAGAACACGATGCTTTGCCAGACATGGCCTGCACCTGTTGCCCTTGGGATTCCGGATACTGGCCAAGGCTCTTGCCACCCTTATAGTGCCTTTTTTAGGCAAGGTTCAAATGACAAATTCACCATCGTAATAGGTGCAAGCAAAATCTGAGGGTAATGCTACTCAATGCTAGAAGTCTAAACCTCAAAATGCACTCACTCAAGGCACTCCTTAAAATGGAGAACACTGATATCTGTGCAGTGACAGAGACCTGGTTCAGAGCTCCAGAGAGCACCCTTGCGTTACCAGGCTATAATTCATACCACACCTTTCGGCCACCTAACCCGGAACAAAGCACTAAAGGTGGAGGCATGTCCATATTCATTAAGGATATCCACACCTCCAGGCTAGATGCACAGCATAATGCATCCGAGATTATCCAAGTGCAACTAACTCTGGGCAAGACCGCAATCCAAATTGTAGCTTGCTACAGACCCCCCACCATGCCCCAGGATTCCCACTCCTCATTTCTTAATACACTGGAAAGTATTAGGGTACAACCCAACACCCTAATAATAGACAATTTCAACTACCCCACCATTAACTGAGAAAACTACTCATGTACCAACTCTTTTGCTCAACGTTTTCTGGAATTCATAAATTCCAGTGCCTTGGATCAACGTATTCACACCCCCACCAGGGGCAGCAATATCCTAGACCTGGTCATTACCAACATGGGCAACCGGTGTTCCACACCAAAGATCAATTTCTCGTTGGTCAGATCTGACCACAAGCTAACCACCCTAGACATCCACATCCTGCCCCCACCCCCCGTTAGGGAAACCACTGTAAGTGGTTTGAGTAGAGACTACAGTCCACCTATGTTCCCAAGGTCTCATCACAATTTTGGCGTCAAGTAGACTACTACTTATGTGGTAGTTCATGGGTACAGAGTTTTTACCAAAGGGGATGACAATACACTTTTTGGCACTGAGCTTCAGGCCATGGCTTTGACACCAGGCATCTGTCTCAGTGAGGCCATTTTGTAGTATGTCCACATTGTTAGGAGTTTCGATTATGGTTCCTAGTTTGCAGTCATCTGCAAACTTTGTTAGCCAAAGACCTTCTGTGTTAGCCTGTACTTCAGAGTAGTAGATACCAAACAAAAGAGGACCCAGGACTGAACCCTGTGGTACTCAACTTTGTCACTGGTCTGAAGTTAGATTTAGAGTCTGCTACTTTCGCAGTGTGGGTTCTGTCCATGAGTCAGTTGGTAACCTATCTTGTGACATCGGGATTTATACCTAGTTTAGTGAGCTTACCTATAATTCCAGAATGGGGGATGGTGTCGAAAGCCTTGGCAAGATCTAGATAAGCTATGTGAACCACCTTACCCTCATCTATGGCTTTGGTCATAAGTCAGTCAGGTTTAGGAGACATGATCTGCCTTTTACAAACCCGAACTGGGTAGGGTCCAGAGTTTGGAGATTACCAATGTCTTTGAGTTCCATGATGGTATGTTCCATGGCCTTGCAGACCAGGCTCGTCAGGCTAATGGGGAGGTAGCTCCCAGGGTCGGTAGTGGCTCCCCCCTTTGTGGAGTGGGAAAACCGTCGCTGTGCGCCATTCAGTGGGCACAAAGCCTGAGGTGAGGCTATGATTGAACATGGTGCTTAGATGGGGGTGCCAGTTTATTCTATAGTTCATGTAAAACGCAGCCTGGGATGTTGTCAGGTCTCATGGATGCTGTGTTCTTGGCTTTGGGGAGTTTTTTTACCTGTGCAGCCATGATTACACAAACTTTTCATTCTTCCAGTATAGAGATGGGCCCTTTAGGGGGTGAGGGGGTGTAAAGTTAGCACTGAACCTATCTGACAGGATGTTGGCAATATCAGTTGGTTTTGCATATTTAGTGCCATTGTGCTGCAACTCAGAGCAGATCTGAGGGTTGCCATTGAGGTTCTTGACATAGCTATATAATGCTTTATGGTTGTCGTTAGAATCAGTGACTATTTTGTTTTCATAACTAGCTTTGGAGGATTTTATGAGGTATCTCAGCTGACCAGGGAGTTCCTCCAGTCATGGGATTTTACTCTTTTTTTTTTTTTTTTGCAACAGTCTCTTTCTTCTGTTGTAGAGTTTGTTTATGGCAGAGGACCACCAGATTGGCTTCCTTTTTTTGGAGGATAGCATCTTGGTTCTATTAGGGATAGCATGATCCATGCACTCGTGCAAGTGCTTATAAAGTGCATTTGTGTAGGATTCAGCAGTCATACCTCTATTGTGTCCGTCTGCATGGGAGTCATGAAGTTTGCCACTTCTGTCTTAAGTGTGATGTTGGCTTTGGAGAAATTTTTTTACAGTGGTTTCCCTAATGGGGGGTGGGGGCGGGATGTAGATTTCTACGCTGATTAGCTTGTGGTCAGATCTGACAAACTAGGAATTGACCTCTGGTGTGGAACACCGGACGCCCATGTTGGTAATGACCAGGTCTAGGATACTGCTGTCCCTGGTGGGGGTGTGGATAAGTTGATCCAAGGCGTTGGAATTTATGAATTCCAGAAAACGTTATCCAAATCTTAAACCTAACTCAAAATGCAATTATAACCAAAGTCAAAAATCTTAACCATGAATTCAATTCCATAACATACACAAGTACTATAGTAATGACATTCATCCAAACAGTATTTCATTTAAGATTCACACAAACTGAACTTTCATTTAATTTTACATCCACATCAAAAACATGCAATGAAAATGAGTTCTCTCTTCCTAGAGAAAAGGTCATACATTCCTTAATGAAGACTAAGAATAGTGTCATTAAAACAAGTCCTAATTAGATGGAGGGCAAGAGGAGACTCCCACACTAACTGAACACATTCTTGCAATGGACTGGTATAGCTGCTAGCCTATGTACTCCCCCCCCGCCCGAAAAATAAAAACACAAAGCACATATGTTTTGTGGAAGGACTATATACATATGTGTGTGTGTGTGTGTGTGTGTGCATATATATATATATACAAATATATATATACATATATATGTGTGTGTGCTTGTGTGGGTGTGTACTTTAAAACCTCAATTTACTGGAACATCGAATTTGAAATCATTGATACGACAACGCTGAAACTTCAGAATGCTGAACTCCTAGAACTTTGCAATTTCACTCCGGGAAACTAACCACTGGGCCACCAATGACTGCAATATGAAAGGAAGCAAACTAAACCCACAAATGTGGGGAGCTGCGTACTCCACACCACCCCTAATTAAATATACCAACTCCAAGATTGCACTACAGTGGAGAACAGGGCAAAGGTCACCATGGTAGCCCAGTGGTTAGTTTCCCGAACTGAAACTGCAACGTTCCAGGAGTTTGGCATTCTGAAGTTTCAGCGTTGTCATCTCGATGATTTGAAAGTCGACGTTCCAGTAAGTCAACTTTTTTAAATTACACCCATATATACGTATACATAAAGATATATATATATATATATATATATATATATATATATATATAGATATATATATATATATATATATATATATATATATATATATATATATATATATATATATATGTATGTATATGTGTGTGTGCTCGCATGGGAATATACACATATACAGAAAATAAATTTTGACAGAGTACAAGTACTCAAGACAGATGACTTAAGAGCAATGGAAGATGCCATTACACACAAAAGCAATAAAATAAGATCCATATGGAAATTCTTAAAGAAATAATGTATTCCTAAGTCTAATAATGCTGATAAGCTTGAATTATAATGATAAAATTTGATTTTTTTTGTTGGATGGCACAGGTAATGTACCCTTAATGTGTGCCATGCAGGTGGGTTGCACAGTAATACACAAATATTGTATTTATTGTCTTGCTGATGCTGCATCTTAAACATGGCTTTGTTAAAAATAAAATGGTCAAAGTGACACGGGATATCCAAACATCAACCCCTACCCCTTCTTGACTACTCGCTCAGTCTGCTGTTGAACAAATATATCTGGCTGGGTGAAGAGTTGGAAGGTCATCTTTGAAATCAGCAGTACTCACTCACAAAGAAGGAGAAATGTACAAGTATTTTTAAATTTATGCCAGTTCTCTTAACTGATAAAGTGACACAGTGTGAATATTATTACCTTTGGCCAGCATTCTGTGTAGTCTTCTTCCTCTGAGGAGTCTCCCTCATTTCCTGACTGATCGCTGTCTTGCTGACGCCAGGTTTTAAATGCAGCTCCCAGAAGTCCATGGACAAACAAAACATCTGCTTTGATGGGTTGGCTAAACCAAAGTATAATTTATTGAATGACATTTTTTGTAGTCAAATTTTATTATTCATTCTTTCTCCAAAATGAACCATTTCTTCTTATTTAAGTTGGTTCAAACTATTCATTTAACACAATTAGAGAGGATAAATTTGACATGACACTAAGTGCACAAATAGAAAAATGAAAGAGGTAACGGTATGTTTATGGAAACACAAAAATCAGACCAGTGCTCACCACAGCACAAGGTCAATACAAAGAAAACTTTTAGTTATGTACTCACCATAACTTCAGATGTTTGGGATCCATCTCGCCTACATTCTGACTGATGGGTTGCCTCGGCACCCTTATGCCAAAGAGCGAAGTCTCTTATTGGCTGAGCTTACTATATCCCAGGATGCACCACTACCAGTCCCCCAGATCTAGTTTGTCCGCATACATGCACACACGCATGCACTGCTTATATAACATTGACAGATGATACAAGATAAAAACAGTAGAACTCAAACCGTTCAATCTCTTCTGATCTCCAAGGCAGGGGGAAGGAGGGTGGGTATTAGGAATGTAGGCGAGATGGATCCCAAACATCTGAAGTTATGGTGAGTACATAACTAAAAGATGTTATGTGATCACATTCTGACTGATGGGACAGCGTCCCTAGCACCTAAATCCTGGGTGGCTCACTGGAAAACACTCCTGAGTACCGTGGAACCAAATGATGCTCCCCCTTTAGATGCCACATCCAATTTATAGTGGGAAATGAATGTGTGCGGGTTGGACCAAGTAGCCGCAGCACAAATCTCAGAAATAGCGAGCTTGGAATGGAATGCAATAGAGGTAGCCATAGCTCTAGTAGAGTGAGCTTTGACAGATGTTGTAAGTTGTTTATTTGAAGCGGAATAAGCCTGAGTTATGCAATCTCTGATCCATTTGGCAATAGTAGTTTTAGTGATGGTTTTACCCAGTTTACTATCTGAATAGGACACAAACAATTGATCTGTTTTTCGAATCTGTTGAGTCCTATCTAGATAGAAGCGCAATTGCCTGTGAACATCCAATGTATGCAATGTGTATTCCGCTTTGTTTGAAAATTTTGGAAAGAAAACTGGTAGCTCTAGAGATTGTTGGAGACAGAGGTTAGAACAAACTTTTGGAACAAAAGATGGATTAGGCCTAAGTGAAACTCTATCCTTGTGAAAAATTAAGTACGGTGGTTTGATAGATAGGGCTTGAAGTTCTGAAACTCTTCTTGCAGAGGTAATTGCAATTAAGAAGGCAGTTTTCCAAGACAGATATTTCAACTCACATGTAGCAGCCGGTTCAAAGGGGGAAGATGTTAAGGCGTACTAAATCAAGATCAGGCGCAGGATGAAAAACTGGGGGTCTTAAAAGCACAGCACCTTTCATGAACGTTTTACATAATCTGCTGCTCATCAAAGGTGGGTCTATGGAATCGTGAAATTTGGAGATAGCTGCTAGTTGCACTTTAACAGTAGAGACAGAAGATCCCTGATTAAACAAGGATGTTAAGAATTTCAAGACCTCTGGTATCGGGGCAGTAATAGGGTCTAAGCCTCTGAGTTGAGCCCAGATAGCAAACCTCTTCCACTTACTGTGATACAATTTCTTGGTGGTGGGTTTGTGGGCTGAAGATAAAATGTGAATAACTTCCGGGTCCAAGGTGTGATTTCTGACTATAGTCGGAAGTGGAGGAGCCAAACTGTTAATTTCAAGGTGTGAAGGGACTGGTGCTGTTGTCCCGACTGATGAACCAGAAGGTCCGGAATTAGGTCCAAGAACCAAGGACCGTCCAGAGTATATTTCTGTAGGTAAGGGAACCATACCTGACGAGGCCAATACGGAGCAATTATAATCATTGTGGACCCCAATTGAGAAGCTTTCTGGATGACTTTGGGGAGGAGTGGAATTGGAGGGAAAGCATAAAGCAGTCCTGTGGCCAAGGTTGGACTAGAGCATCCGTAGCTGTCTCCCCTTGAGGGTCAAGGAAAGAACCTTTGTGTTCCGTGGTGTTGCAAACAGGTCGCAGCACGGAATCCCCACCTTTGAAAATCTGAGCTGCTACTGTTTCGTTCAGAGACCACTCGTGAGGAGAAAGAATAGTCCTGCTCAGTCTGTCTGCTAATACATTGGATTTGCCTGGAATGTGGGTCGCTACCAGAAAGCGCTTGGTAGCCACTGCCCATTCCCACACCCTCATGGCCTCTCTGCAAAGGGGGTAAGATCTGGTCCCTCCTTGTTTGTTTAGATACCAGACCACCGACATGTTGTCTGTGTGAATGGCAATAATGCCTTGAGGGAGAAAGTTGTGGAGGGCTTGTAGGGACAGAAGTACAGCCCTCATTTCCAACACATTGATATGGAGAAATGTCTCGTTTGGAAGCCAAGAACCCTGAACTGACCTGCCCAGACAATGCCCCCCCCACCCCGTCTGGGAGGCATCCGTTGTCAAGGTGGCCACCGGAGGGGGTATAACAAAGGGTCTTCCCTGATTCAGATTGGATGGCAGAAGCCACCAGCGGAGGTCCCGTTTGCACATTTCTGTAATCAGTATGTGATGATTGAGGGGGAGATCCTGAAAGGACCATTGAGTCGATAATAGCCACTGGAGAATCCTCATGTGCAACCTTGCCAGAGGAACTAGAAGAACCGTGGCAGACATTGAACCTAAAAGTTGTAGGACCATCCTGGCTGGGGCTTTGGATCTTAGAAGCAGGGCTCGGACTTGATCTTGTAATGTTTGTATCCTTTCGGTAGGAAGGAAGATTCGCATTAATTTTGAGTCTATCTCTGCTCCTATGAATCTTATGCGCTGAGAAGGCAGCAAGACAGACTTTGACCAGTTGAAATTCCCAGGGAGGCACCCAGGGAGATGGTGGCTTGTAGGTTATCTAGTAGTAGATGCCTGGTGGTGGCAGTCAGGAGCCAGTCGTCCAGATAGGGAAACACTTGGAATCCGAGACTCCTTAGGTGAGCAGTCACTACTGCCAAACATTTGGTGAACACCCTGGGGGCTGTGGTGAGACCAAAGGGCAGGCTGAAGCGCAGATACCTCCTAGACGCCTGATGTATCGGTATGTGATAATAGGCGTCCTTGAGATCTATGGAGCACATCCAAACATCTTTCCCCAACAATGGGAGAATGGATTGTAAAGTGACCATTCGGAATTTGGATTTCATGACGGACTGGTTCAGTTTGCTGAGATCCAAAATGGGTCTCAGGTCCCCTGTCTTTTTTGGCACTAAAAAGAACCTTGAGTAATTTCCGGATCCGATTTGGTCTGTGGGGACCGGTTGGATGACTCCTTTTTCCCGCAGCTTTGAAGCTTCTACGGCTGCAATTTCCCTTTGACTGGGTGGTAGGTCCGGGATTTTTTTGGACGGAGGGGGTGAGCGTGTGAAGGGAATGGTGTAACCTCCGGCAATAATCCGAAGCACCCATCTGTCCTGAGTAATAGACTCCCAGGCTTTTAGGTGCTTGCACCGACTGGCTCCGAGCAGCACAGCCGGGCAATCCCTCATGAGGTGTGGGAGGCTGAAGAGCCACGAAGGACGGTCTCCAGTGTTGCGAGGGCCACTGCCGCCTCTGGGACGGCGTCTCCCAGAAAAATTTCCACTTCCTCTGCCGTTGGAAGGGGAATCTTCCTGCTGTTGGGGAAAGAATTTATGTGATTTGCGGAACCACATCTTCCCTCCTCTTTTAGCCTTGGGATAAGGCCGAAAGGGAGTGGAAAAACGGCAGATAAATTCTTTCCCTCCTGCTCACAGCGGGTAAGAGTGTCCTTTACCTTGGGTCCCAAAGAGGACCCATCAAAGGCAAAGGAAGACTTGAAGGCCTCCGCGAATGACACAAACGGAGCCAGGCTTGTCTTCAGAGAGCCACGCCTGTGCCTGCATCGCCGCATATGAAAATGGACGAGTTAGAAATCGAGTTAAGGGTAGCCAACTGAGAGCTAACCGACTGGGCTAGCTGCTCAGGTAGATTACGGAGAGGGAGTCTGAGAGTTCCTTGATCAGATCCCTCTGTAGTCTGGTGAAATGTGCCAAATAATTCAGGGACCTCAGAGTAAAGGCCGCTGAAGTCAGGGTGGTCCATGCTCCTAGACTCCTTATTAGGAGGATGGACGGACGTTGAAGCCTCTGCCGCCCTGCTGTGTAGCAGATGCCACCACCATGGCATCTACAGCCACAAGAACTCCTTCTCGGGTGGGGCAGACAAAAATTTGTTAGGGCGAGAAGGCACTGGTTCCACAGTATCTGGATGTTCCGACAAACCAAATCCAGGAGCTCAAGGACCCAGGAGGCGGAGGGCTGAGCCCTGAAGGCCTTGAGGAACACCGACTCATCAGCGGAGGGTTTGGAATTCCAGGTTGCTTGAGGATCTCTAGAATGTCTGCAAATGAGACATCATCCGAGGACGACTTTGGGGACCCCTCCGCATCATCAAGATCAGTGTCCGATGTAAGAGACTCATCGGGCGTGCTTCCTCTTGCATGATCTCTTCCTTGGGGGCTCCTCCAAGACAACTCAAGACCCTCAGGAGGAGGGTAACCTCAGGCCCTGGGGCTCCGTTGTCTAGAGACAGGGGAACTGCCACAGACCCAGTCTCCATGCCCAGGGAAGGTGCCGGTAAAGCTGTAGAGATGGCCAAAGAAGATTTGGCCAAGGCACTCCTCATAACTCTGAAGTCCGGACCCCCAGAATCCTGGGAGGGTCCAGTCGCCGGAGCCATGATAGCAGACGGAAGTCCCGCGTCAAGCACCGAGAGGGAGGCTTGGAAC
Source organism: Protopterus annectens (assembly GCF_019279795.1). NCBI lineage: Eukaryota > Metazoa > Chordata > Ceratodontiformes > Protopteridae > Protopterus > Protopterus annectens. The sequence goes on along the minus strand of NC_056725.1, from coordinate 757,983,900 downwards.
CGACTGCATTGGCCCCGAAACGTCACCCCCGGGCCCAGCCGAAGAAGTCCGTGTGCTAAACTCCGACCCGAAGGCCGGGGTTAGAGTAAGGGTCGGAGCCGACCCTAGGATCTCTACTGGCTCGCCAGCGCCTGCTCCAACGGAAGCAGTCGGAGGAGGAATGGCAATGGAATGGGCTGTCGGCCCGCCAAGTGGGTCGGAGCGAAACTAATTTCTGAAAGACTGGAGACTGGAAAAGTCTTTGGAGCACCCTGTCTATGTCCGAATCTGACATCCTTGATGACCTGGAAGAGACCGAATGGGTGTAGGTCTCTCCAACGGCTCCAAGGGACTAGGCGATAACTATCGAAGGAGTGTCCAAACCAATTTCCATCGGTGACGAGGGCTTGGCGCCGAGGAGGAAGTGTCTGACAGCCCATCGGCCCGGAGATCAGTGGAGCCGATGAAGGTGACCCGCCTCTCGATGCCCCAGCCGTGCGAACCCAGAGGAGTCGAGGCTGGAGGCAAAGTCCGTGGAGCAAGGAGAAGCCTGCCTATGTCTTTTGGCGGTCGGGTCCGACGGACTGCTTCTTAGCAGGAGAAGGAGAGGATGCTAATGCCTCTTCAAATGAGGGTTTAATAAGGCCTTTTAAAATAAGTTTATTTTTCCTCTCTTGGAGGACCTTGAGGAAAACGCGTGGCACACGCTACAGGACTCCTGCAAATGTTTGGCGCCCAAACAGTACACACAGAGAGAGTGATCATCTGTGATCGACATTTTAAAACTGCACTTAGTGCACTTTTTAAACCCTGAAGGCCTAGGAGCCTGAGACATTATGGCAACCAACTTAGTGTATAACCAGTAATATACAAAAACACACTATCACAAAGAAATCTTTTTTTTTTTTTTTTTTTTTTTAAATCAAGAAAGAAAGGTATGACCAAAAGGATCCAAGAACCTTTTAAAAAAATATAACGGAACTTGACAGACAACGGGCTGACAAGGGAAGGCCCTTCAACTCAAAAGGGACCTTCCGTCAGATAATACACAATCACTACACAAAGTTTTACCACAAAAACAACTTCAATCAAACACAAAAACACAAGATAGCTGTTAAAACAGCTTTTTGTTGAATTTTTAAGAAATTCCTGACAGGAAAGTAAGAGAAAAAACCCTACTTAGCTCAGCCAAGCTCGAGACCACGTCTTTGCTTGTTAGCGGCAAACAAGATCTGGGGGACTGGTAGTGGTGCATCCTGGGATATAGTAAGCTCAGCCAATAAGAGACTGTTGGAGCCGAGGGATCGGCTCCGAACCCATCAGTCAGAATGTAGGCGAGATAGGATCACATAACATCATATGTTGTACAAGCAGGACCAACAGTGAAATCATATTACAGCACTAGAAAAATACAAAATAATATTAAAACAACCATTTCTAATTAGTTTCAACCTCTCAATGTGCACATACTCTGCTAAGCAGTTGGTACACATCTCTAGACCCATATAAGTCACAATATGTACTCTTCTGTTTTGGTGTTGAATGGCTGTCCAGAAAAAAAAAATAGCCACTGTATTAAATTGCACAGATTCAGAATTGCTGAATCAAAGCAGGCTGCCTTCACCGCAATATAGCCAGTTACCCTCTTTACTGTTTTCCTTGTTATTACCGTCAGTTCCCATCACATAAGCTCTGTACATCTGTCAAGGCCTTTCCCTTCACAAGACAGGTTATATAACATACCACATTCCATACATTTCGGGGATATTTTCCTACTTCTATTGTACCAAAGGCTCATGTTAAAAGTTGATCCTGTTATAACTGCTACAAACGTCACCTGACTACTCTCCCTTCCCTTAACATCTTTGTTACTTATTACTTGTCTCTTGTCGGCTGACACAGAAGAAACACTTCTGGAAATGAAATAAACAATGGGTCTAAGATTTTCTAATTAGTAATGGTTATGTTTTTAAAATAAATATAGTTATAAATAGGAAAGTAATAGATGAATGCAGACTATTCTTGGACAATCTGAAGTGTGTGTGCAAGTAAAGGGTCAAAGGGCTTAGTCAAATCAATGACTAAGTTCCTGTCAGGCTGCCATCATCCATATACTGAAATACAGATAGTAAAAAAAAAAAAAAAACACTATACTTGCACTATGGCCATGTTGGAAACATAACATACACATGACCTTAACCATATCATCAGATCTACAACAATATCCTTCTAAATGAGTCTGTTGATTTGCTTTATTCTCTCTCAATCAGTCAAGAGTTTACTGTTTATCTCAGAAATTCCCATGCTCGCGGTATGCCCACTTAGTATTATCACACATATGGACTACAATCACCTCTAACTTCTAAGTCTGCCAGTTTACTCCAGCCACTGGCAAGTGCATTTCCTACAAATCAAGACATCATAAATATAGACAACTACATTAAGAGGTAATATGCAACTACATACTTACTGACGTAAAAGAATTCCAACAGCAGAGAATGGAAAAAGCGGCTATCAAAGTACAACAGGGATAGCAGGAGGACATTTGTGACCCGTCAAGGCAGGTCTCTCACACACCAATTCATTTGGTGAGACTGTAACTGGCATATCCAATGTCAGGGACTCACCTTGCCAGGTCTTGCAATTTGGTTTTATCTTAAGCAGTAAATCCATCAGGATGAAAACATCTAGAGAGCATCCCAAGGACTACGGTTCAAAAGACTAAGTGGGGAAAGTACTTAAGCACCAAATAAAGCCTGACACCTGAAGTCATAGCAGAGACAATATTTGGTAAAAGTGTGACTGATGCCTGTAGTACGATTGCTTGCAACAGTGCCATTCCTGAAGCAAATACCAGAAGCAGCCATGCCACCAGTGAAGTGGTGGTCTACAACATAATTTTCTGAATGTGTAAGTGTTACAGCTGGCAATTCATCTCAAAAGGGTTTGTTTTCAAGTTGTGAATCCTTTCCTCCACAGACGTAGCTAGAGAAGTTCTGTCATCCCAAACCCACATACACCCAAGTTAAGTAAAACCACTGCTAACAGGGCACATACCCAGTTAAGTAAAACTACTGCTAGCAGGGCACATCAAAAACATGAACTCCTCTCTGTCACAGCTTGTGTGTCAGCAAGCAAAACAAAGAAATTAATAAACTGCTTAAAGGACAATTCAGAAACGACTTCTGGGAAGAAATCCTAGTTTCAGCAATAGTAACCAGATATTTGTTCCCACCAACTGCTCCAAAATGTCATTTGTTCTGGGCACTTTGCAAGCATTTTATTCTATGCAACTAATTAATTTCCTATAGTCTACACAGAACTTGGTGCAACCATCACTTTTCTAAACCAGCACTACTGGTGAGGTCCAGGAACTGTTGTATTACTCGGTTATCCCCACATGCAACATCTCCTTGTGTTCTTCCCAAATAGATTGAATGACTTGGTCATGCATCCTATAAGGAGCCTCTATAATTGGGCTTTAGGTTCCTGTGTCCACATGGTCTGCTCTGACACAGAAAACATGCTTTCAAACTTCTGCAGTACTGCTTGGATTTCCTTAACCTGTGTAGGGGATACCTGCTGTAACAACACTACATCATTCACTGAGACAGTTTACTAGAAGACCCCCTTCTCCCACCGATTCTTTCCGCAAGCTACTGCAAATGCCAAATACCATTTCCACTCTACGATGGTACAGCTTCATTATGTTAACTTGGTAGAGTCTTGTTTCCACTTCCTGCATAGCAACATTTTCAGCTTTCTTCACAACAGTAAAAGCTCCCTTCCATTCTACCTGCAGCTTATTGTGAACAGGAGTAACGGCATTGCCTGCTGACAGTGCATTCTTGGATGTTCATTGTCTATTCATAGCAGACCTTCTGTTGCTGTTGTGATTGTGCTACTGTACCCACCCAAATACTTCCCTAAGATTATTCCTGAAAGTTAGCACACACTATAAAATCTCCTCATGGGAATTTACTCTCCCATGCATTACAGATCAAGTCTAGGGTACCACCTCACACTGTGGATATACAAGTAGGTTACATAGAGAAATCCTGTGGATTCTAGGGGCTTTCTCTGTAAGCAAGAGAATCAAGTGCATGTACGTGTCCCATTCCTACTTTATCTGGCATGTGAATGCTTTCAACATGGTCTTAAAGAGTAGTAGTAAACTCACAGAACCACTCGTTTGCTGTCGGCAGGAAAAAAAAGAAGTTTTGGACAACACAGATGGAACATTATGATAAGTACATAACTTCTTTATCTGATGTTGTCAATTTTCATTTTATCCTTGACATATGGGGCAGAGTCCCCAGCTACTTCAGACCATGGGAGGCCTCAAGGAAGGATATTCCTGAGCGCCAAAGGATGCTCTTCCCTAGAGACCAAATCCAATTTGTAATGAGTAATAAAGGTATGGGGAGAAGCCCATGTAGCTGCTGTACATAGTATCATCCACTGAAGCTCTACAGTGAAAAACTGCTGAAGTGGCACTAGATCTTGCAGAGTGTACTTTAACAGGCCTTGGCAAGGTAATTTTTCTTCTATCATAAAGGAAATAAAATCTTTGAGCCATCTGGCTAAGGACGCTTTGCTGACTGGTTTACCAAACCTAACACTTGAAAAGGAGTCAGACAGCTGGTCATATTTTCTCATGTCTTTTGTCCTGTAAAGGTAAAAACTTAACTGTCTGAACATCTAGCAAATGCAGACAGTATTCCCCTCTGACTGAAAAATTTGGAAAGAATACCGGTAAGTTAATCGTCTGATTGATATTTGACTGATACCACTTTAGGTAGGAAGGTGGGATTTGTTCGTAAGGAAACTATATCTTTATGAAAGATAAAATAAGGTGGTTTACATGATAAAGCCTGAATTTCTGAAATTCTTCTAGCAGAGTTAATTGCCATCAAAAATAATGTTTTCCAAAACAAGTCTTTCAGATCACAGTCTGCAGATGGTTCAAAAGGAGAATGTACAATAGTTTGCAACACTAGGTTTAGGTCCCCAAGGTGGATCAGGAACTTTGTCAGGAGGTTTCAGCAAGTGTCCCTTTTAAAAATGACTTACAGAGCCTATGGGAAGCCAAGGAACACTCTTCCAACCCATTATGGAAATCTGAAATTGCTGCTAGCTGTATTCTGATAGTAGAAGGGGAAGCCTCCTGCATTGAAGAAAGAGGCTAAAAACCCTAAAATATTATAAACAGAAGCAGAAAAGGGATCAATATCCCTTTCACAAGCCCAAATCGTAAATCTTTTCTATTTACTATTATATAAATTCCGTGTGGAAGGGTTTATGAGAAGGTAGGAGAATTTGGAGTACTGTGGAAAAAAAATTTGAGACACCTGGCCACTAGTGGAACTGGAGGAGCCATGCTGTCAGCTTAAGGTTCAGAATGTCTGGGTGAACTAGCCCATCTGGATGGGACAGAAGGTCTGGAGCTGGGCCCAGAGTCCCTGGTTAGTGAACTAGACAAGGCCAAAGAAAGGGCAACTACATCTGTCGAGGCCAAAATGGAGCAATGAGGATTACACTGCTCTACAACCAGAGTGCTTTCTGTAAGAATGTTGGGATTAAAGGTATCTGAGGAAAGGCATACAGGACACCAGAGGGCCAAGTGTGAAGAATGGCGTCTCTTGGTGACTTCCCTGGAGGTGGAATCAGGGCAAAGTAGTTGTTGCACTTGTTGTTTAGGGGAGAGGTGAGTAGGTCGCAGCAAGGCTAGCCTCACTGACGGAAAATCTTTTCCATCACTTTTGGATTGACAGACCACTTGTGAGGCTGGAAAATACATCTGCTCAGTTTGTCTACTATCAGACTGGACCTCCCCAGAATGTGTGTTGCTACCAAAAAGTGGTTGGAAGAGATTGTCTATTGCCATGCACTGCTTCTCGACAAAGGGGATAAGATTTGGTTCCTCCCTATCTGTTGATGTAACATACCACCAACATATTGTCTGTTTGAATTGCAACTGTTCCCACAGGAAGAGCAGTTTGAAAGGCTTGCAGCGCTAAAAGCACCACTCTTAGCTCCAGAACACTGATATGCAAGTTTGCCTATGCAGGGGACCATGTACTGGACAGTCTTGCCCAGAAAATGTCCACCTACCCCATCTGGGAGGTGACGGTTGTCACTATGGCCTTGGGCTCTGGAAGAATGAAGGGCCAACCCAAGAGAATTTCTTTGTAGTGAATCCACAAAGCTAGATCCTTTCTGCAATGACTGGTGATCAGAATCTTGTCCAACATGGGTTGATACAGGATAGACCACTGAGAAGCCATTAGCCATTGTAGAATTTTCATGTGATATATGAACTAGAGTAATTGTCACTGCCATAGAACCTAGGGACTGAAAAACTAGGCAAGCAGGAACCTTCTTACTGTGCATATTTTTTTTTCACTTGGATTATGATTTTTTGAAGTCTCACTGGGGGAAAGGATGGTATGCCTGTTGTCAGTTGTCATATTCAACACTACCCCTATAAACTCCAACCTATGATTTGGAGACACTTGAGATTTTTCTTGCTTGGTAGTTATCACAATGTATGCAAAGGTGTGCAGAACATAATGCCTTGCTATCAGTCGATGCCTGGTTGCAGCGGTAATGAGCCAGTCGTCCAAGTACGATAACACCCAGAATCCTTGCAGTCTCAAGTGAGCTGCTACTGCTGCCATACATTTGGTGAACACCCTGGGGGCTGTGGTGAGAACAAAGGGTAGAGCTCTGAATTGGTAGTGACTGGCTCCCAGATGGAAGAGGAGGAACTTTTTGGAGCACTTGTCCATTTTATATGGTAATACGCATCCTGAAGATATATTGAGCACATCCTAACAGAAGAATGGACTGTACTGTGACCATCTGGAATTTCATTTGTCACACTCATTTGTTCAACACACTGAGATCCAAAATTGATCTCCAGTCTCCTGTCTTTTTTGGCACTAAAAAGAATCTTAAGTAAATTCCGGATCCTCTCTGGTCTGGTGGGACTTCTTGGATGACTCTTGTCAGCAGTTTTTGAATTTCTAGAACTGTTGGTTCCCTATGACTGGGTGGAACACTGGGGATTTTTTTGTATGCCAAGAATCTGTTATATTTATCAAGGAGTTTTAGTGCAAGGATAAGTGTCTCCTGACTGCCTCCAGAGAAAGGCAATCAGGCCTTTTTTCAGGAACACTGAAAGGGCTTACCCCAGAAAGGAGTCCCTGAAGCCCTGGTTCTGTGGACCACCTCTGTGTGGATGGCATCTTCCACTGTAGCTCCCCCCTCTGCCCCTGGGGGGGACTGCCTCCACTTGTGTCCTAGAAAGGCTCTTGGGATTTTAGAATCATGTCTTTCCACCACTCCTCTGATTCCTGGAAAAGGATCTTTGGGGTGGGGGTGGGAAAATGTACACCCACAGCAGAAGGGTCTTACCATCCTTCTCAAACCTGGGTAATGTCTCTTACGTTTGTGCCAAAGATGATCAGTCAAAAAGTGCATTGACGAATGACTACTTGAATAGTTCCACAAAGTCACACAGGTACATCCAGGTGTGTTTCCTTATGGCTACGCCTGAACTCACCACTCTGGAGGTCCCTTCAGCTGCATACACAATAAGCTTCAAGGACGAGTTTGACACAGATGCCAGGGTGGCCAACTCGGAAGCAAACTTCTCTTGGGCTCCCTCAGTAACATTTCCTGCCAAGGCATCTGACAACTCCTTGATCAGATCCCTTTGAAGTCTTGTAAAATGTGCCAGGAAATTCAAAGCCCTTAAGGTGAAGGTCGGTAATGCGTAAACTCACATTCCAAATTTATCCATAGCCCGAGAAACTGTTGGGTGAGTTCCTTTTTTGTGGTGGCTGCTACGACCATGGAATTTACCGCTAAACCTTTAGCCTAGAATTGCTTATCTTCAGGAGCAGATGAAATTTTGTCCAGTCTCTTGGGGATAGGTTCAACAGTGTCCAGAAATAAATCCACACTTAATCCTACCCTAGGTGATGCTGCCGAGGGTAGGGTTCAGATTTGCTGACATCTTAAATGAGAGAGAGGGGTGAAATGTTCTTCTGGGAACCCGTGGCTTGTGAGTGGAGAGGATGGTCTTGAGGAGAAGTTTATCAGTTTGGAACAGCTGCTTATGAAGGAAGTATCTTTTTTTTTTTTTTTATGATACCAAACTCCTGGAGAACTACATCTCTCTAAGCATTACTCCAAGAGGTTTACAGATAGATCAACTGCCTGTGGGTGAGTTCACTGATGAAGAAAGTGACTTGTTACAAGAATGGAGGGCTGTTACCTTAAATTGTACTTTGGCTTGGCTAAACATTCTTACCAAGCACAACCACAGTGCTTGATAGGGTGTGTTAGGAGATAACGGATACAAGATGAGTTAATGTGGGAAGCCTCAGACTAATTTTTAAACAACCATGTCCAGGATACGAGTTAAACTACAACAGACTGACACCAATATACGAGTTAAACTACAACAGACTGACACCAATATTTTGGCACAAAAAAAAGAAAAAGCTCAACCGGGACATTGGTGATTTTCAACGGAACATAGTTTATTCCAGGTCATGTAGGGAACGCCCAAGAAGATCGCAAACCAGAGGCAGTCTAGCGGGTATACGAGAGTCTTCCCTCTCATTGGCGGAAACTAGTGCTAGCACAAGTAGTAAGAAAAGTGTGTCATTTGATGACATTTCTGCAGGAGATGTAAGTGATAAAACTCAAAAAAAACTACTGTGGTCACACAATCCCCAGTATAACGGAATACACAAAGTTATTACAGGAAGGGTCGGAACAAGTACAATTTAAAGTAAGGACTGGTTTTGTAATGAACTCTGAATCTGCAATGAATGAAAAAAATATTAACAGTGCAGCTTTGTCTAATTTTCAGTGCGCTGTCAGCGCTTTTGTTTGTAATGCAATTTGTATGGCTGAACAGGTTGAAACTCTTAGAATTGTTAATTTATCTGATTTTGTGCTTACACAATACATGGTGAATGTTTTGTTAAAGGGTCCTAAGTTTGCACCAACCAGACTACCATGTTTGGCTAATTTGATTCTGGACATTAAAATGTTTTTGTCAAAAATTACATTTAAAAGTCTATTTTTCTAGTTGTAATAAAAATGACTCTAATGTTTTGAATGTTGAGAATGAAGATGAAAATGACTCTGTTAGATATGAGTTTACATCAAAACTGATTTTTTTGAATGTGTTCAAAATGACAACAATGACATGCATTTGTGTTTAGAACAAGATAACCTCCATTCAAAATGGGGAACAATTCTGTACTGGTTATGGTAGACTTAATGTACCTATATTACTGAGGAAAATTGACTTTTATGCCACCCAAATCATCTCTGGCGAACGTGTCTTTTGAAAATGTGATCTGTAGAAAGAGAGTTTGGAATTTTTCTTAACAGTAACAAGAGCTTTAATTTAAGCAGAGAAGAATGGTTGGAGTTACACAATGCAAAGTCCCACTTGGATAAATATGTTTATAAAGAGGCAGATAAAGGGGGCAACTGGGTAATTATGAGTAAAGCAGGATATCATGAGATGGTTATGCAATTAATTTTTGGTAACAGAGACTATGAACAGCTTTCTATGAACCCGGTACAGAAATTTAATATGGAACTGACTTATTGGATAGAGGAGAAAGGTTAGGTTTTCTAAAATGTAAAGATGTGAAAAGGTTGTTAGCAAAGGAACTCAAAGATCCAAAATGTCATGCCATTCTGAAAATCCGTAAGACATGATGAAACCTCCAGGCAGACCTATTGTTTCCATGACTGACTCATATTTGGAGTATGTGGGTTTATTCTTGGACCATCAACTTAAGAAGTATTTGGTTAAAGTACTTTCCCATATAAAAAATACTGGTGAGTTATGTTGTGGGTTGAAGGGGATTAAATGGCAGGACGGATATTTTTGGGCAACAACTGATGTTTGCTCATTTTATACCAATACAGATAGTAGATGGGGCTTGGAAGCAATGTTCAAGACCATGGGTGAGGGACCTAGAATCTCGTTTTTGTTATTAATTTTGGAATTTTGTCTCAGTCATAATTATTTCACGTGGGACAATAAACTTTTCCTACAAAAGAGGGGTACAGCAATGGGGTCGGCTTTAGCCCCCACTTATGCTGTGATGTACATGGGTGATTTTGAAAATCAATTCATGTACACTATGGAACATTTTTCAGAAAACGTGGTTTATTATAAAAGATACATTTATGATTTGATTTTTATTTGTAAGAGCGGATAACAAGATTTTTTGAAGTTTGTGGAACGTTTAAATAACACTCCTCATGGTTTAAAATTTGCATGTCAGATGAATTCTTCTGTTATTAGTTTTTTGGATGTAGAATTCTATGCAGATCAGAGTTTTGAAATTCAGTACAAACCCTTCAGGAAACCCACATCTGTGAATATATTTTTTTACATGCTGAGAGTATGCAACACCCACATTTAATCAAGTCCTTGCCTTTTGAGGAATCTAAAAGAATTTTCCAAAATACATCTCAGGAAGAACAAAAGAAATATTTTTTTTGGATGAGGTGAGTGACAGGTTAAGTAGACAAGGGTACTCTAACCAATTGTTAATGGTGGCTCAACAGAATATAGAAAATAAAAATAAAGACAACATTACTAAAAAGGGGTGGCCAATGCACATACACCTCTTATAAGAGAAGGTAATGAACAGGAGAGGCTGTTTTTTGTGGCAAAATACTCACATTTTTCCAATACTGTGGAGAAAATTGTAACAGAATATTGGGATTTGGTTTTACAGGATGGTAGTGTGGGACATCTTTTCCCTAGATATATCACCTTTCTTATAGCAGGTTTAATAACCTGAAGGAAATATTGGAAGGTGATGGTGCTTGTTTTGGTAGTAGTAAAAGAGTGGGCACATGAGCTTGTGGTCATTGTTCAGTGTCACAGTGTCAAGAACCTTAAGGGGTGGAGGATTAATAGTAAGTTATATAGAGCCACAGAATGTTTTAACTAATTCCCAAGGGGTAGTATACATTACTGGATGTGACTGCCAACAAACCAGAGGGTATGTTGGGCAGACCAAAAGAAAAGTAAAGATTAGAATTAAGGAACATTAGGGGATGTCAAAAATTTCAAGACGGAGGAGCCCAGCAGCCTGCCATTTCACTTCTGTACATGGAGGTTCTACTAATGGTTTGTTTTTTAGCGTGTTGGCATGTCTGCATTTGAAATTTGGAGTGAGTTTTAAAGAAGCATTAAACAGGTTGGAGTGTAGAATGATTTTGAATTTTAGAACACTTTTCCCTAGAGGCATTAATACTGACAGCAACATAACCTTGTAGTGTAAAAATATTATTGTTTGATATATTCACAAGGATTGTATGTTTGTGTGTGTATATATATCATCATATATATATATATATATATATATATATATATATCTATATCTATATCTATATATATCTATATCTATATATCTATATCTACATCTATATATATATATATATATATATATATATATATATATATATATATATATACACACACACACACACACACACACACACACACACACACTTGTATAATATGGCAATGTTCATTTCATGTCTTTTGTATACATTTTTGAATGGTTAATGACATGTTTTATGAAATGGCTGTTATGTACTGTTATAAGGAATGATGCCCTTAAATAGGGAATGATTAGAACTCTTAATTGCATTAATTGGATAATCATTTATTTGTTGGCACACACACACACACATATATATATATATATATTTTTTTTTTTTTGGGTGAAATTTTATGCTAAATTATTCCATAGAAGGTGAAAGGCCGAGGTACTAGAATAAACTTCATTTGGGATTTACATCCACTGTTCGTGTGAATGTGTTGCAGTTCAGCATTTTATGTTTTTTTTCTTATCAACAGTGTCCGGAGCCTTTCACGCCCACTGAGAAATCAACTGAATGGATTGTCAATGGACGGCACCACCCAACAAGTAGATGGGAGAGTATTGAAAGCCTGCAGTTACACTGACTCCTCCAAGGAAGGGTTTTGGGACTTACAGTCACCCTTCTGTTTCAAAATTTCTAGGACATTTTCAAAGGAGACATCTTCAGGGGTGACTTTTGGGACCCTTCCCTTTCACCAAAGTGGATGTCTTCCATGATCAATTCCTGTTGAGAATGCAAGTGCTTCCTCTTGCACTTTTTTTTCTGAGGAACCTCCGCAGGAGGATAATCTGGGGAGGTATCAGAAGATGACAGTACCTGTATCTGAGAATCTTGAGATTTCGATATTCACTGCCCAAGTGGAGAGACAGGTCAAATAACTGGGTGTAAGGAAGCTAACTGCTCAGAGGAGGAAGAGACAAACTGAGCCACTGTAAGGGACAAGGCCCTCTCCATTGTCTCCAAAGCTGCCCCCCCCCCAAAGAGGGAAGGGAGCCTGGAACTGAGACAGACTGCCTCAGAACCGAGGTCACTCCCCACTCCAAAGAAACAACCTCTGAGACAGAAGCCACAGCTGAATTGAACTGTGCTGATGCTCCACGGTGCAGGGATGGCTCTGAAAAAACTGGACTCAACTCCTGACCCTCGGAGTCGAAAGGAAAGATAAGGACCGGGGAAGTCTCCAGCTCCGAAATAATATAAGAACTGAAGGCAATAATCGGTTCCTAAGAAAGAGAGATCTCCAGAACAGACACAACTGGCACCAGAGGACTCGGAGCTGTAAATTTTGAGGCCTCAGAGGAGGAGTAGTTGGGAGGTGAATGAAGGTTCTGCTCTTGAGCCTGCAGGGGCTGGAGCCAATGTAGTCCTGTGAAAACTCTCGCCCACAGAATTTTATTCACCAGTCTCTCCTTGTCGAGTTCTGTGAGGCTTTTGGTGGAATGGACTGACAGGATGATTTAGGTCTCTGAAGAAAGACCTTGGGTAACTCACCCACAAAAGGGTCAGTAGATGGAGAGTACAGTTTCCTTTTGCTGTATATCCATAGTCTGCACCAAAGAAGTCAGTGTGAATGTAGAACCAGAAGATAAATCCTGTTGTGTCGACGTCACTGGCATCATGGGTTTTGATGTGGGAATGGTGGTTGGAACCAGTGATTTTACCAGTACCAAAATCTTTGAATCAAAACCCTTTGGGCTCCAAGGAACTTTTAGGAGCTGAGGATTTATGCTTCTTAGCTGTCAGTGCCAAAGGGGAAGATCGCACAGAAACTCCTCTTTTTGCCCTTCTCCAAAGAGGATGAAGAAGGGGAAAAAATATCCATTTTGCTTTAGTCTACAGCAGATATGGCCTCTCCAAAAGGTGGAGGGAATCAAGCCTTTTAAAATCAGCTTGTTCCTCCTCTCAGCAAGAGCCCTATGGCTAAATCCATGGCAAATACTGCAATCCTCCTGTAAAAGCACAGGACCGAAATAATAAACGCAAAAAATGCAAGTCTAAAAGAGGTAATTAATGGCCACACTTCTGACATTTTAAAGCCAGAAGGGGTCGCAGCTTTCTCAGCCATAATAAAAAGGAAAGGCTGGAAGCATACACACTCGCACACAAAACACTCGCACACAAAACACTCGCACAAAAGAGGAATAAGTAAAACTCTTAACCAGAAATACAAAGGTAAGGTAGACTTTTTTTAACATAGTGACAAAGGAGAAGGGAAAGAAAAAGAAAGTAACTATCAATGATGGTAGTTAAGGAGTACACAGGAGTCTATCAACAATGATAGCCAAGACCACACTGGAGTGTACAGGAAGGGAACAGAGATAGTTAATTAAGGGTAGAAGAACAGCAAAAAAGAGTAAACACTGAAAAAAGGGAAGAAGTTTGAAAAATACAAGGAAAAGCTATTCAAAAGTGAAACTAAGATTGAGAGTTCTGGTAAATGCGCCTGTCTGGAAAAGTGGCAAACGAGATCTGATGTTAGTAGGAGAGGGGGATTACGGCTAGAGGTGAAGCTAGAGTGTCTTTGGTCAGCACGAGCTGTAGTAACATCTGCATTGGTTCTGATATTGGTACCAAACCCGTATGATAAGGATAAAATGAAAATTTACATCAGATTACCTTTTTAATGCCAGTGCCCCTTTACTTGTCTTTAAAGTAATGCACTGCCACCAGCTAGACCAATCCAGCGCATGAAGAATACAATTAATATTCACTTTTGGATGGAAGGGGTATAGTTCTTAAACTGATTTTCCAATGTTTTCTAGTCATACACCTTTCCACCAAGGTATGTGGTGCAAAAACTACCAAACAGTGCTTTTACCCATCAGGAAGCATTTTCTTGTCATACTTAAAGGACACTTCAATTTTTCTTCACAAAAATCTGTAGATAAAACTTTCCTCATAATTTCACAATTTATTTTTGGTTTATTTATTTAACATTTGCTTATCAGGAAAGTCAGACTTGGAACTAAGCTAATTTTCAGCAGAGGCTTGGGAAGAAACACTCCAGATGCATGTCTTTGAATTGTGGGAGGAAACTGAATCACCCGCAGGAAACCCACACGAACAAGGGGAGGACATGCACACTCCACACAGAAGGCACTCCAGCAGAGAATTGTACAGAAGAACCTCTTGCTGTGACGCAACAACACTATCTCTGCACCACTGTGCCATCACAATTTGTTAGAACAAACATACGAGCCTGACAATTCAAAATTCTGAAAATCAAATTCGCAGAAATACACACTTTTCCACATACTTAATTTTTCCATCCTTATTAGAACGGGTAAGATTAGAATTAACTAAGTGCTTAGAACAGCAGAGTCAACTGAGGCCACAGCTGCTCGGTCAGGTCTTGGAATAGGGTATACAAATTTTAAACATAGAAGAACTTTATCTATTGACATCTGATTATTGGGCCAGTCCAAATGGGAAGGAGCCCATTTTCAGCAAACCCTTTACGAGAAAAGCTCCACAGTATTGCACAACATTTTAAGAATAATAATTTTACAGTCTTTAAAAATAATACACAAAACAACTACAGTTTAAATAATTATACTAGTTACAAAAAATATGAAAACATTAGTTAACAGATGCAAGTTTTTATGACAATGATTTAATAGTTGAGAAATTTTAACCCATTTATACAGAAATTAAAGGTAAGTTAGTATAATACAAACAAGAATTGCAATTTGAAGCGAGAGAAAAGCAGACTTACAGTGGATATAAAAAGTATACACCCCCTGTTAAAATGCCAAGTTTTTGTGATATAAAAAAGTGAGACCACAATAAATCATTTTAAAACTTCTCACCTTTAATGTGACCTATAACCTGTACAATTCAACTGAAAAACAAACAAATCTGTTAGGGGAAAATATACAATAAACTGGTTGCTTAAGTGTGCACACCCTTAAAAAATTACTTTGCTGAAGCACCTTTTGATCTAATTACGGCATTCATTCTTCTTGGGTACACAACTGCCATCAATTAAAGAGACTCTGATTAACCCCAAATAAAGTTCAGCTGTCCTAATAGGATTTTCCTGACATTTACTCCGATGCCTCCTACAGTAAAAACCATGGTTCGCAGAGAGCTTACAACGCATCAAAGGGATCTCATTGTTGAAAGGTATCAGTCAGGAGAAGGTTACAAACCATGGAACACAGTGAAGACGGTCATCATAAAGTGGAGAAAATATGGGACAAACTGGACGTCCCTCCAAAATTGATGAAAAGACCAGAAGAAAAGTGATCAGGGAGGCTGCCAAGAGACCTACAGCAACATTGAAAGGAGCTGCAGGAATTTCTGGCAAGTACTGGTTATGTACTACATGTGACAACAACCTCCCGTATTCTCCATATGTCCAGACTATGGGGGAGGATTGCAAGATGGAAGCCTTTTCTTACACAGAAAAACATCCAGGCCTGGCTAAAAGTTCCAAAACAATATATCAAGAATCCCAAAAGCACGTGAAAAAATTTGTTATGGTCTGATGAGACCAAGGTTGAACATTTTGGCCACAATTCCAAAAGGTACGTTTGGCACAAAAACAATATTTCGCATCACCAAAAAACACCATGGCCACGGTGAAGCATGGTGGTGGCAGTATCATGCTTTGGGGTTGCTTTTCTTCCGCTGGAACTGAGGCTTTAGTCCAGATGGAAGGAATTATGAACAGTTCCAAATACCACTCACATTTGGCCCAAAACCTTCAGGCATCTGGTAGAAAGCTGAAGATGAAGAGGAATTTCACCTTTCAACGTGACAATGACCCCAAGCATACATCCATATCAACAAAAGAATGACCTCACCAGAAGAAAATTAAACTTTTGGAATGGCCCAGCCAGAGCTCAGACCTAAATCCAATATAAAATCTGTGAAGTGTCCTGAAAAGGGCTGTGCACAAGAGATGCCCTTGCAATCTGAAAGATTTGAAGCGCTTTTGCAAGAAAGTGTGGGAAAATATTGCTAAGTCAATATGTGCCATGCTGATAGACTCCTACCCAAGAAGACTGAATGCTGCAATTAAATCAAAAAGTGTTTCAACAAAGTATTAGCTTAAAGGTGTGCATACTTATGCAACCAGCTTATTGTACGTTTTGCATTTTTTATATTTTTCCCCTAACAGATTTGTTTGTTTTTCAACTGAATTGTACAGGTTATAGGTCACATTAAAGGTGGGAAAAATTTTGAAATGATTTATTGTGGTCTAATTTTTTTATATCACAAAACCTGGCATTATAACACGGGTGTGTATGCTTTTTATATCCACTTTATGGTACATTTAGAGAGAAAGCCAGGACAGAGAAATTCACAGAAGTAATGAAGTGAGTGAAGAAGGAAGAATAAAGAGATGTAAGGTATGAAAAGGTATTTACTCACATTTAGGAACACTGTTTATCCTGGTGCCGAGCAAGAATGGAGCCAGCTTTTGGCTAAGAAGTCTTTCAGATTGATTTTGAAAGAAGGGAGAGTTACTGACCTGATTAACAGAGATAAGGAATTCCAAGCCTTTGCAATTCTTTATACAGCCTATCAGCCTTTTAGGGACAGCTAGTGGACTATCAGGTAATTTTCAGGCAGTAAGATGCACATCCTCTAAAGCAGCCAGGACAGGAAAAATGGGTGTAGGTTCTGGAAAATCTTTCTGTAACAACTCATAGCATTTTCTGAAGGATTGAGAAACATCAGTGTTCTCCCACTGAAAACAGTGGGATATTCTAGCAATAGTGTCAGAGAAAGAGAAACATGCACAGGGATAATCAGAAACTTAACTCTCCTCAGAGTCTGAATCAGGAATGAGAGGATAAATCCTAAATCCATCCCTGCATTCTCTCCTGTTCAGATTCAGAATCTTGAATCTCTTTAGCAAACTGCTTTACAAGTAGGATCAATAGCCTGAATTAAACCCTGAGCCAATGCCAGTAAACCACTCCTATCCAAATAAATTTGAAGAACAGTAGATACATGCATGGTTTTGCATTTCTTTTTGACAGGGAAAAATGGGTCCAACCATGTTACCAATGGCAGCCCATGCTTCCCCTGGGATGGGCCACAGCATTTTGACACAACAGGGAAACCTTCCCCTAATCACTCTTCCAGGACCAATAAGAGTGGCTCTCCTTTGCCCACTGAGGGTACTCCCAACAGCCGCAGAGGATGTGGCTAACCCCCAGTCAATAATGGCTGTACATGCTACACACCACAGGGATCCAGGGTAAAAGATGAGTGGTCTAAGGTACAAGAAATGGCCAGAGCACAGTCACCCACCTGCATCTAAGGCAACCTGCTAGCCTGCTGTGGTGGTGAAGGCTGTTTGCTTAACTTTTTCTTTTTGTGGCTGGAAGACTGACCATGGCACCAGCAATCTGTTCCATGGTCAAGCTGAAAACAGTGACTCTTTTCTGGGGAAGACAAGTAGCAAATGCCAATAAAAAGAGTAGTTGTGTAAAGTCTCATCATAACCATAGATGATGTTCTCTTCTATGTTGCAGTATTCTTAACATGTGCGAGATCTTCTGCCCCAATTAACACAATGTCCATCCAGCATACAGCAGCTTTTAGCTACTACAGGTATGTGGGACATCACAAATATGGCTTGGTGAACATCAACCATAAAAAGGAGATCCACACACACAATCTTCAGAACTGATATGCCCCAGGAGGAACACCAGTGTAAGGAAATGAAAACTAACCTGCTATCCAAGGAAAGAACAACGTATAGGGTGATGGAGGGAAGGATAGAATATTACAACATAGAAGTGATGACATCTATGGTTATGGTAAGACTTTACACAACTACTCTATGTCCGTCTAATCTAATGTTGCAGTGGGAGAATACCAAAGCTTAGCAGGAACCCTGGGAGGACAGATGAGCAGAGGAACTTTCTACAAAATCATGAAGAATGCCTCTAGCAAACCCAACCCTGAATTTAGAAATACTATCTAGCTTGTAATGCTTAGTGAAAGTATGTACAAAAGACCAAGTGGCAGCCTTCAATATGGTGTCAGTAACCAAACCTTTAACAAATGCACCAGAGGAAGCCATAGACCTAATGAAGTGAGCCTTTAAAGGAACAGGAAGGCTCTTACCATGAGACACATAAAATGAAATTGCCTTAGAAATTAAAGAGTAGCTAGTCTGCTTGCCAACAGGCAAACCAAGATCCCTGGGATGAAAAGAAAAAAAGCTGATCAGATTTCCTGTTAGCCTTAGTTTTATCCAAATAAAACAGGAGATGTCTATGCACATCAAAGATGGGCAAGATCCTCTCATTGGAGGATTGTGGAGAAGGGAAGAAAGTGGGCAACTGAATAGAGTAAGAGGCAACGCATTCACCACCTTGGGCATAAAAGGAAGGATTAGTATGCAAACAGACCCAATCCTTATGAAAAAAAAACAAGAAAAGGTGGAGAAGCTATCAAAGCTGCAATCTCAGAAACCTTTCTAGCAGAGGTTAAAACTAGTAAAAGAACTGTTTTACAGGTACAAAACGTCAAGGAAGCTGAAGCTGCAGGTTCAAAGAGGCTACATTTAGCTTCTCTTAGACATAATTCAAATCCCAAGGAGGTACAATTAGTTTCCTGGGAGAATTAATATGAAGGACCCCGTTGAGAAAAAAGGTTTACTTTCGATCTAGAAGATAAAGGAAAGTCAATGGCAGACAAGCAAAGATAGCGGACAAGTGAACTTTTACTGAGGAATAAGCCAAACCACTTGAGTAACTTACACAAGTAGGAAAGAACAACTGTGATATCTACTGAAAATGGATCCAGATTACGTGAGAGACACCAAGAAGAAAATATTTTCCATTTAGATAAATAAGATCTTCTAGTACTGGGTTTTTTGGCCTCCTTCAGTACCCTAAGCATGTCCTCAGAAAAAAAGGTCTCTGAAACTAATCAAAATTTTTATCACTCACAGAGTCAGCTGTAAAATTAACAGATGTGGATGAAGCAGAGATCCCTTATCCTGTGTGAGAAGGTCCACTCCGAGGTAACTTGTGATGATTGCCCTTGGCTAAATGCAGAAGAGGAGGGAACCAATGCTGCTTTGGCCAAAAGGGAGTCACCAGCAAGATTTCTGGTTTGCCCTACAGAATCCTGAGCAGAACTTTTTGAATGAGAGGAAGGGGGGATGCATAAAGAAACATCTCCTTCCATGAGAAAGATAGGGTGTCCACCTTCCAAACCAGAGGATCTAGGACTCTAGAAGAAAAAAAAAAGGAAGTGGTCTGTTCAGAGGGGAGGCAAAAAGATCCACTACAGGAGTATCCCACCGATGGACCAATTCCAGAAACACATCCCTGTGTGCCATTCATGGGATTGAGTCGTGGTCCTGCTTAGAGTGTCTGCCACAAAATTTTAAGTGGATGGAATGTAAACTGCATGAACAGTCACCTTGCACAGAAATGCCAAGTTCCATGCCATTAGAGCCAACCTGCAAAGATACAACTTTGTCCCCCCTCACACACACACACACACACACACGCATGCGCACATGCACGCGCACACACGCACACAGCTTGCTTACATACCAGAGGACTGTGGTGTTGTCCGTAAATACTTTCAGAGATCCAGGATGAAACAGAGGATGGAAAGCCTGCACAGCTAGAATGAGTGCCTTCATTTCCTTGATACTGATAAGGAGACCAAAGGTTGTCCCCCAACATATGTCTGAGGCATCTGTGAACAACTCAAGTTGGATGAGGCTGGTGAAGAGGAAGACCTGGATTCAGGGAAAATTGCTGAATCCACCGACCAAGCTATGATTTCAGCCATGGGAGAAGAGGAAGTACAAACTGCAAAGGATGAGTATATGTTGCATCCAAACAGATTTTAGGTACCACTGAAACTTCCTCATGTGGAGTTTAGCCAGGGGCACCACATGTGTTGTGGATGCCATAAACACCAAGTAGTCTTAGAAACTCCCTGGTAGTAACAGATGGAAGAGACCGTGCACTGCAGAAGGAAGTGAGAGCCAGAATTTTTTCTGGTGGAAGAAAAGCCATCATGAGATCTGTTCTTAGCCTGCACCCTAGGATAATGTGATCCTGAGAAGGGGGAAGAAATGATTTTTTTGAAATTTATTGTGAACTCCAACCTTTGCAAGAGAGATATGGCCAACTGCAGATTTTGAATTAACTGTTCTGGAAGAGAAGCCAGAAAAAAGATCGCCCAGGTATGAATACGCCTGAATTCCTCAAGCAATCATAGGGGGCAGACACTTTGTGAATACCATTGGGGCAGTGGAAAGGCCAAAGTTCAAGGCAGAGAACTGAAAGTCCAAGGAAGCCATAAAGAAACGTAAATATTGCCTGTAAAGAGGATAGATAGGTATGTGAAGGTAGGCATCATTGATGTCCAGAGAGGCCATATAGGCCTGAGGAGGAATTAAAGGAAACAAAGTCTGTAAAGACAGCATGTGAAAAGTTGGAACTTTTACAAAAGTGCTTAAATGGGATAGGTCCAGAATGGGTCTCCAAGGACCATCCTTTCTGGGCAAAAGTAACATTCTTGAGTAAAACCCCCTTCCCCTTTGGTCCACAGGAACATGCTGAATTGTACCTTGAGAAAGTAAGTATTCCAGAACCTGTGAAAACAAATCCAACTGGTTTGGAGGGGGCTGAAGAATGCTCCTGAAAGGAGGAAGGTTTTTCCAAGTCATGAAATATCCGTGTTGGACAATAAATTGAACCCAGGAATCCTAAGATATACTTTCCCAAGATGGAAGACAGAGGGATAGACAAAGAGAAAGGGGAGTAAGATTTGGAAGTGTTTTTTAGCCACAGACTACCTTGGCCTGTCTGGAAAAACGCTGCTTAGAAGTGGACCTGAAAGAGAAGTCTTAGGCTGAGGAGATCTAAGTCTTCTTAGTTGTGCAAGAAGCAGCAGATAAAGATGGACATGTCTGTCTCCTAACAAATGAAGTCTTACAAGGAAACTTTCTGTGGAACTATAGGGACAGGTGACAACAATGTGCTTCAAGTCCCGAAGTTCCTTTCCCTTTTCTTGTAAGGACTTAAATAAAACTGAAATTGCAGTACCAAACAGAGCACTGTTATCCACGGGCATCCATCAATTTTGCTTTGACGTCATCTGGTAGCAGCTGAAGCCTCAAAGAATACATCCTAAGGACAGAGCTAGAAGTACATGCTCTAGATGATTCTTCTGCTGCATCATAGTTGCATTTGATTGAGTTTCTAGCCACTTGAGAAGAAGCTCCCAAGAGAGACATAACCTGATTTTTAATGTCAGAGTTTCGAAGTTTTGAAAGAGCTTGAGAGGTTTGAGAAAGAACATCCAAGAAATACCTAGACATGTGTTTGAAACTTTATGGCTCAGAAAGCCAAAGTGTCAGAATTGTAAACCTTCTTCCCAAATCTTTTCATTATTTTGCTGTCCTTATCTGAAGGAAGAAGTTTAGAAAAGGTAACTATTTATTCATTTGTCTTTTCTTAACCAGGTTAGTCAAACTGGGCCAGTGGCCCATTTTCAGTTGAGACCAGAGGAGAAAAACTCCACACACAAAGACAGCAATAACAAATTAACATTCCATTAATAAGAATTGAAAATATTCATGCCAAAAATGGAAAATTAAGAAATACATACACAGTAAGAAGAATTACATAACTACATACATTAATGCTACACGGTGAATCAACAAATGATACAATTTAGAAATAAAGAGTAATTAAAAAATGAGGATTTGCAATAGGACACCAGAAAGAACAATAAGCCCCAAAAAATCTAAATAACTTGATCAAGTTGTTAGAGAGGGAAATAAAAGGTATAAAGTAAAACTGGCAAAAATATAAAGGGAGCGATAATGTATAGGAGAGTCAAGAGAGTTAAAGAAAGATAGTCATAAGAACATTGAAAGAAAGACTTTCATAAGAAGACAGAGGGGTGGGGAGTATAGTAGGAAAGGAAAGGGGGAATTGGGTTAAAGTACTGACTTGCTCAGTAGTGTAGTTAAGGTACTACCAGCATTCGTTTTATAAAGATTTATTACAATAAAGTGGGAGAAGAAAAAAATATAGTAGTATGTTAGGTAGGGTGGTGACAGGTGAAGGAGGGAGTGTTTGCAAGGTGTGTTTTCAATTCTCTTTTGAAATGGATCTGAGATTGGATAGTGCATAGATTATTTGTGAGTTTGTTCCAAGTTTGAGCTAAGGAGCATTTATAAAGTAATCAACCTGTTTTGTTAGGCTTGTAGGTGTCAAGTAGCACCTAAAGGATTTGTCAGAAGCAATAGACGCCACAGCTGGATCAGCTGAAGGACATTTGTAAAGGAATCTGGGGTCATCAGGCACCTTATAAAATCTATCAGGTCTTTTAGGTGCAGTAGCCTGCAAATCTGGGGCATTAGAAGTCAAGGAGAAAGCATCAAAAAATGCTGGAAAAATAGGTGGCACAGCAGGAGGAGGAGGAGATTCCATTTGTAAAAGGTCATAATACCGTTTTTCACCTCAGAGACCTGATAGCAGTCCCATTTAAAAAAGTCCCTCATTGGTAAATAGTCCCCTCAAAAGAAATCACTTCCACTGGAGAATCCGCACCATTGGATTCCTCCTCAGGGTAGCACATTCTAAAGGAGATGTAATTTGAGTGGAGTATGCCAAGGAATCCTCGTCAGATGAAGACTCATCTTCTGAGAACTCCTGTTCCTAACCCTAACAGGAGGGAACAGAAGATCAGTAGAAGGTTTACGAGCCATTAAAGCCTTAATCAATCCATGTGAAAAGGTATCCCAATCAGATTGAGGTGATTTAGGGGCCAGAAGATGCTTTGTTTTTTTCTTAACGTACCTTCGGTTGATAGCAAGACAAAGGACCTGAAGTAGGCCTATCTTCAGCGACAGACACCGGGACCTGCTTCCTAACTGGAGTCTGAGTTAAGTCTCTGGACCCTTCCAACACAACAAGCCATGGCTCCCCCTTTGTCTGTCCAAAATGGACATCTGCACTGCCTCTGAGGATGTGCCTAAATCGGATTCTTTAACGGCCTCTGAAGTGGTACCCACCGAAGAACCAGACCCAACCTCTGAACGTACCTCCGGGTCTTCACTAGTCTCAAGGGATTCATCGGCAGAAAGAGGTGCAGTAGAACAGGATTCAGACCTAGGCTTACTGAGCTTCCTCTTCAAAGATGGCTCTGCTGAAGGACCCACAGACTCCTCCATAATGTCCTTAGCTAATCTTTTCAAACCTCGGTTCTCTAAGTAAAGCTTAAAAGCCAGAAGATGGCTTTGCAAGGTCTTTGGGACAAAGGCCTGATGAATAGCACAGGAATGGTGATCGTGCTTTGGGCCTAGACAAAAAAAGACAAAGATCGTGGCCATCTTTATGTGGAATTTATCTTCGCCTTCCTGAAGGACATGAACTAAGCAAAAAAGGCAGTAGCAATAAAAACTAAACCCCAATGGGGCACTTATCCAAAATTTGGAAGCAACAAACAAATAGGTAGTAGACCGACATAGGAGTCCAGCGTTTCGAACGGTAGCAGAGAAATTCTGAGGATTGTATGTGCGGACGACCTTTCATGACTGATGCTCGTCAAGTCATACATACAATGTCCCATGTACCTGCAGTACCTAAAACTGTTGTATGCTGGCTGGATGTCAGTTGCTTGGGGTGGTGGGATCTCTGACATGTTAAGAATACTTCAACATTAGACTAGCACGACATCTACCGGTCAACAAAACTTAATGTTTTTTCAAAAAAACACAATAAAAGGCACTTCAACTCATTAACCCTGAGTACCATCTCACAGCGCTTCTGTGCTTACATCTGAGCGCTCTGTGAAAAGGTATTAATTGTATGCTGTTACAGCAGAGTCCCTTCCACAAGCGCATCTAACTTTACAACCATATTGTAGCTCCACTATTAAAAAAAAAAAGCTGAAAAAGTACATGAACTTTTTCAGGTACTTTCTCAACTTACTTTTCAGTGTGGTTTTACCTGAGGTTTGTATTTGACTTTTTGGAGAAAATCGGTTGTAAATATAAGTAACCACAGTAAGGAAATTCTCCATGCATTGCAAGTGGTGGCAGCCAATCGGATTATTCGATTTCAAGTCGCCACTTGCACCTGTAGTAGTATGGTAAGGTAAAAGCAGCTGATTAAGCCCTTGCACTGCCCGGTGCAGCGTTCTCTTATTTTTCAAGATAAAATTGTAACTAGAAACTAGAATGTGTTGCCGAGAATGAAAGGTATACTTAGCCTTGAATAAGTATATATAATGGTGCAGTTATGTAACGAGAGAGACATTGCCCTGATTAGTTGCTAACGTACACATTTTCCCATGTCTGTATTTACTGTGATTTTGAACTTGTCCTTTTGATAAATGACTTACTATCAAGTTATTTCTCATGGGTACTTTTCTGCAACCTTGTATTCTCCTTTCTTGTGTGTGTTGTATACTTCTTGAAGTTCTGTTGCTTAAGGACAACTACAGGATAATCTGAACTGTACTTCCTCTTTACAATTATGCACACCTTCTTTTAAAATGTGCAGGCTTTAATTACTTTTGCCCTACCTTGTTTTGTCCATAAAATGACTCGGTTCAACAGCAGGAACATCTTTCTGCGCTATCATTTGCTGAATGTAACTGTTTTCACGAAAGAGCAAAGAGCAAGCAAATAAATTCTTCTCATTGGAATGGTTCCTCTAAGATCAAGATATATATATTTTTTTTTCTGCAGTAAGTCTTGCCTTTATTTTTTCTTACACAGCTGCAGTTTGCTTTTGGATTATGCATTTAGTGCTGCAAAGTGTTAGAATTTAATGCACTGAACGTGCAGGCAGGCTGGTCCATTCAGCATTTAGTAAGTACTGTATCGGCATCTATTGCACCGTTAGGCGGTACAAATCATTTTGAAGTAATACGACTGAAACGCACTTTTAGTGCAAAAGCAAAACATACATCTCAGCTGTACAGATTTTTTTATGTTATATTTGGTCTGTTTTTCCTAAAATTGTGGTTATCTGGCAAATCAGTAAAGAGTACAGCTAGAAAGTAATGACAAGAGATTTCAGTTTCAGGCTTCATACCCTTCAGAAAACTTATGCTAATGCAAAACCTTATTCTATGAGCTTTAGAAGTTTGAAAGAGCAATATTTAAAAATTGTTCTTATTTTTGGGCATTTGTCCCACTTTAATTTAAGACTTTGTCCAGATTTCTTACGTAAGAGGTTGAGCGGTATGAATTAAAACATGCAATATAATACAATTTAGGAAGTATGCTGGTGTTTTACCAAGGTCCACAAAGTTGAGAGTGGAACAGATTACATGAAATACAAATATGCCAGTTCATGTGACATGCGGCAGTACCTCTGATATAAAAGAGAACATAGTGCTTAATGTTAAATAACCTGGTCCATGAAATCTAGTAATGAACAGTGCAAGATGCATTGTTTTGACTTAGGATTTGAATACATATTTTACAATACTGGTAAATTTGGAAGTAAATGGATGCAATCATTTATTCATTGTCAGTTAAATCTTTTGTTTGCAGAAGGAAGGACTTGGAAGGGATGCTGAGCTTAACACAATCACTGAATATACATTATTAAAAGCAGTTGCCTTTTTCTTAAAATAATTTAATGTAGGCTTTGAGAAGCATATTTCCAACTGTCTGTACAATCTAGTCATATTTGTGGAGGTTTTCTCCATAAACCTCTGCTGAAAATGGGCTTTTGCTCAGTTGGACCATCCCGTAAGCAAATGGAACAGACAGACATTAAGACAGATAATAGAGTTTCCATACCTAGTTAACCAAAAATGTTTGGGGTCCTACCCTGCATATTGGGGGGGGGGCTTGCAAGCTATAATTCACTCCTGCAGTTGCAGACCTGTTCCCCTACCTTGGACCCACTGCACGACTTGACATGGGCAGATCTCACCCACATGAAATAGACTGTCTGACCCCACGCCCTCTTTCTTTAAGACTAGACTTCCCAAACATTACCCTTCCAAGCATGACCTTCGACCAGAGGACATGACTCTTCATTCTTCCTCAAGCACATCGAACAGCCCATTTCTACCAATTTACCCAGTAACGTCCGAGACACAAACAGAATCTACTGAATACTCATTGATCAGATGGGTAGCCTTCATTACTGTGTTTTGCAGGGTTCATGTCATTTGATCGACAGTTCATTTCACTGACAGTTCATTTCACTGACAGTTCATTACATCGACAAGCATTTGCCCCCTTTCCCAATGTTGTGCGACCCTGGAGTTGATATATATAGTTGGGTAGTGGGGTGGGCCCCCACCTAAAATGCTTGTCGATGTAATGAACTGTCAGTGAAATGAACTGTCAATCAAATGACATGAACCCATTTTGCCATACTGAGGGTCAGGGCATAGATGCTGGAGTGCTGGTAAGTATAAATATTGAAATTGCCCTAGGTCATTAACACTGGTAAAGCAGGGGTCGGCATGAAAGCAGCATTGTCAGACGTACGTTTCTTGTTCATTACTTGTCTTAGAATATGTGGGAGATGGTGTCTTGTACGCTGTCCTGTTTGTTTTTTTTTTTTTTCCATTGTGCAGACTAATTATTATCAGTTTATTTCCAGAGGTGGTATTTAGCTTTGCAAGGTGATTTTAAAGTTACATTGTTTCAATTTTATTATTTAATTATGTTTTTAAGATTAGTTGTTCATTTTACTGTTACCTCTTTGTTCCCTGTATGATGATTATACTCAATTCTAAATGCTGCTGCCTAGAGAGCAGCAGTTGTTTTCCTGGTCTGATGTAAAATCAGAGATCACACTGGCTTTGCTTAAAATTTTTGTTGAGTGCATTTATTTGCATCACACATTAAAAAAATGAGAGCATATACACTAGAGATTAGGTTCATAGGTTCTTCTATAGGCTACTACCTAGGCTATACTAAGAAGGCATTTATAAGCCTATTTAATAATTTCGTTACCTTGGCCCCTTATATAAAAAAAAAACTGTACCCATTGTTGTTTGTGTGTCCTGCAGTGCAGCAGTGACAGGATGATTCATTGGCCAAACCTATCCATCTCCCATCCACAGGTCTAGATTTCTTGAACAGAGTCAGTCAGTGCCTCTCATGGACACATGATTTACCACCATTTTATTCATCTCTGAGTCTAAAATTA
This sequence comes from Protopterus annectens, assembly GCF_019279795.1. NCBI lineage: Eukaryota > Metazoa > Chordata > Ceratodontiformes > Protopteridae > Protopterus > Protopterus annectens. The sequence goes on along the minus strand of NC_056725.1, from coordinate 757,956,340 downwards.
TCCCTCCCTCCGTCCTATTTATTTATATCCGCTATAAGGTTTAAGTCGCTTGCTCTAGTGGTTGGTGGATTTGGATTTTTGAGGTGGAGCATGTCCATTAATTCGGTTGACACCTTGCCTTGTATGCACAGGCATGTCACCTCTGAGAGCAGACGGTATGACTGAATAGAGCTGGAGTTTCTTCAATCTGGCAGCATATGCAGATTTTGAGTCCCTTATCTTTTTTGGTGAGAACTTTTGGGGTCTCTCCAATTGCTGCAGATGTCGGGTGAGATACATCGAATGGGGCATTGTACTCGATCATTGGTCTGATAAGTGAAGAGTACAGGGGAACAATGACCACTAGATCTGGATGTGAATCCCTTCATGATCAGGTGGGCAATGTAGAAAGGTCTTTCTAACCACTTTAGCAATGTGAGTGTCAAAAGTCAAACAACCTGGTCCCCCCCTCCCTGATAACCCTGATAACCTCTTCTGTGTTCCACCTTATATGGTATGGGGGGGTTACCTTGTTTTTCCGAAAGGGTGGCCATGGCTCTGGCACCAGCTATCTGTTTCCGTGAGTCCCTTCTGAACATTGCATGTCTAATAGTGAAGCAGACATTAAGGAAATTACTTCTTGCAAACATATTCATAAATAATGTGTGATCACTCATTCCGCTAAATATGTTATGTACACATTTACAATCAACGACCAATGTCCAACTGTATGTACTATTTACTACTGTGTATGAAATGTTAATTGCTTGCATGCATGTTATTTGATTGGATTTGGAGTGGATTTTGGAAAAATTAAAATTAGTACTTGAATTTGTTTACTATTATTTTGGCAATGTCTGTTGTGTCTGGATAGGTGATACAATTCTGAGTAAGTTCAGAGTAATGTTGGATGTTTGTTATTTGTTTCTCATTCTAATCAGTGTGATGGCTGAGAGAGAGAAATGTTATTACTTTTACCTTGATACTGGCATGGATCCACCATATGCTTTGGTCAATATTTCTGGCTTTGTCAGTCTTAGGTTCATAGGTAGGTACTAGGCTATTGGCCCTAGGGCATAAATAAGCCTAGCCAAAATGTTTTGGCTTGCACCTCCCATGTGATTTAGTTACCTGCGCCTCTGTTGAGCAGGGCCACAGAAGTGATTCCTGAGGTGAATTTCCTGTTCCCCATCCACTCATCAAGATTCCTCTTGAAGAGCACCAATGAGGAGCTCTGCCTCACATATATGGGGGCCTTATTCCAGAGCAGAGGGAGTCTCTGGGACATGAATCTGTCCCTCCAACAAGTCCTGTTTACTGTAGTGGTCAGGTTAAGGCCCCTAGAGCATGCAGCTCAGGTAGACTGGGTTTTCCTTCGGTGGAGCATTTCTAGCAATTCGGGGTTTGACATCGCCTTGTATGTCAGGCAGAGATCACCTCTGAGTAGCTGGTATGCAACAGAGTACAGCTGAATTTTTTTTTTAACCTGGTGGCATAGGGCATTGTTTTAGGCCCGTTATCCCCTTGGTGAGGTATTTTTGAGGCCTCTCCAGTTGTTGCAGGTGTCTAGTACGGTACATCCCACAGATTCATAGATTGGTACTATGCTATCGGCCCTAGGGCCTACACAAGCCTAGCCATAACAATTCCCTGGCTATTTCTTCCCACACTATTTACTTCCCTGGACCCCTGTCTAGCAGGGCAACTGACGTGATCCCCGGGGTGAATTTCCTTTCTCCCATCCAATCATCATGGTTCCTTTTGAAGAGGGACAAAATAGGCGCTCTGCTTGACATGTATGGGCAGTCTATTCCAGAGTCTGGGGAGTCTCTGTGTCAGGAACCTATCCCTCCAGCATGTTTTGTTTATTGTGATAACAAGATTTAGATCCCTGGAGCATGTGGCTCTGAGGGATTGGGATTTCTTTAAGTGTAGCATGTCCAACAGCTCTGGGTTTGACATGGCCTTGTATGTTAAGCAGAGATCGCCTTGGAGCAGACGATATGCGACAGAGTATAGATGGAATTTTTGAAGGCGGTCAGCATAGGGCATCTGCTTTAGGCCTGTGATTCTTTTAGTGGGGTATTTCTGCGGCCTTTCCAGTTGTTGCAGATGTCTTGAGAGGTACATACTAAATGGGGCATTGTATTCCATAATGGATCTAATGAGGGATGAGTACAGTGGGACAATGACTTTTTTCTGATAAGGTGAGACCACTGTCCACCTGTGTCCCTAAGTCTCTTATCACACTTCTGGTGTTTAGTGTACTGCCACCTATGTGGTAATTCATGGGTACACGTTTTTTCCCAAAGGAGATAACTATACATTTCTTGGTATTGAGCTTGAGCCCATGGCTCGTGCACCAAGCATCTGTTTTTTGGGGATTCAATAATGGCTTCCAGTTTGCAGTCATTTGCGAACATTGTTAGCCAGAGTCCCTTAGTGTTGGCCTGTACTTCAGAGAAATAGATGCCAAACAAGAGAGGTCCCAGGACTGAACCCTGAGGTACTCCACTTGTCTGGAGCTGAATTTGGAGTCAGCTACTTTTACAGTGTGGGTTCTGTCAGTAAGCCAGTTGGCAACCCATCGAGTGACGTAGGGATTAATGCCCAGCTTAGTAAGTTTATCTATGATTCCAGAGTGGGGGATGGTGTCAAAGGCCTTGGCGAGGTCCAGATAGGCTGTGTGGACTGCTTTACCCTCATCCACAGCTCTGGAGACTGATTCGAAGAAATCAATAAGGTTCAGGAGACAAGATCGGCCCCTCACAAACCCATACTGGGTGGGGTACAGTGTTTTAAGGTTGCCAATGTCTTTGTTTACAAGATGTTCTTCATCTCACATTGCTGCAGTCCTTACATATAGGTAGTCCGCTGTCCTCGGTATTAGGCTGATGTCGGAGAACTGACATCAGGCGTTCTGAAATTTTAGTTTCAGACCGAATCAATATTTCTTGCCTCAGTTTATTACCGGATGTCAGAAAAGTGAATAATTGCATTTCTTGTGGGAAACAGATACCGCATAGGGATTATCATTCTTTGCATTCCTTGTTTGGGGCCTGAGTAGTGCTAGGTTTAATAAATTAATTTAAGCCGTATATTGTTGTGCTAGAGCTGGTCTTGATGGCGGTGCAATTATAATATGCCGGATACTCATGAAGCGCAAAGACAAAGCGGTTAAACCCAGGCAAGATGAGTCCGTTCCGGACGCCGGTTCTTTAGAGGCTTCAGTGGAGCTGGTGGTTCCGACGGAGGCTTCTCTGGAATCTCAGGGGGAGACTTTGGTTTTGCAGGATGTGGCCTCTCAGGAGGCAGGTCAGGCTGAGGGGGCTTCCCAGGTTTCTGTACTCCCCTCCCTTCCCAGGGTAATTAGGCCTTCTCCTTCTGTTTCCAGGGCTTCTTCCAGAGGCAGGCCAGGTTTGGCTTCTGTGGGCGTCAGTCCTAGTTCAGCAGGGTCTGTGCCTAAGAAGCACATGCTTAAAATGGCAGAAGATTTGATTACTCTGATTAGAGGTTCTATGCCCCCTCCAGATAAGAGGCCTAGGGTGGAGCCTGAGTTGGAAAGTTTTGAACAGGTTTCAGATGATTCAGAGTCTTCGGCTGAAGACATGCAGGAATTCACTCCTTACTCTGATTCTGATGCAGAAGATTCCACTCCTTCTGCTTCTCCTCCAGAGGATTTTTCTTTTTCAGAGACACTTCATTCTATGAGGGAACATTTTAAGTGGGAAGGTCAGGACTTCTCTGATTCACAGAAAAGGCTTAGGGAATTTTTGTTTTTACCTCAGCATAGGCCTTTAGCTATACCCCCTGTTCTGGATGTTGTGCAAGATGTATTTTCAGAGGCTTCCCTTAATCCTGATTCTCTGCCTCCTGCGCCAGTTAAACCTGATAGGTATTACAGGGTGCCTGAGGCTCATAAATATCTTTATAAGAGTCCTAGGGCGGACCCAGAAACTATTAGCCAGGGACCTAAGGGTGTCAGGGCCTATGGGGAAAGAAGGTATATACCTCTTCTACTCTAGCAATGAGGGCTTTGAATTGCCAATTTCATATGTTGAAATATCAGAATTTTCTTCTTACTCAATTGAAATCTAAGGTGGATGCTTAGGCATTGAATGTAAAGAATTACAAGATTTGGTACATGTCTCTGAACAGGTGGGTAAGCATTCTTTACAGTGTGGTTTTGATGCTTTGCAGGCTTCCTCTAGGGTGGCTGCCACTGGTTCAGTCCTTCAAAGGATCAGAATTTATCTGATCATGTTAAGACAAAAATTTTGGATGCTCCTTTACAGTCTGAAGTGTTGTTTGGTCCACCTGTGGAGTCAGTCTTGAAAAAAATGGAAGACAAGGCTAAGTCTATGCAGACTGTTAAAGATTTTTTGCAGGTTCAGCCTCCGAAGTTTAGTAGAAATTGGCCTACTAAGGGGTGGACGTATCCTTCCTCTGATTCTCAGTCTAGGGGTAGATCTAGACGTGGTAGGGGCAGAGCTCAGAGTACCTTCAGGCCTAGGACATGGAGTTCACCTGCACAATCAAGTGAGGGCAGGGGCCAGTCCTTTCGTAAACAGGCCCAATGACCCACTTTTTCAGCTGCCAGATCCTTCTTGCCTGGCAGCACCTTTGGGAGGAAGGTTGGCACTCAAGGAAAATTGGCTTTTAATTACCCAGGACAAATGGGTATTAGATATCATACACCAAGGTTACAAGTTTTATTTCCATACCTTGCCTCCTTTCAAAGGCATGCCAGACGTTCCTCCTCAGCAAAGACTAGAGGCTCACAAACAGATTTCTCAACTACTTCAAATAGGAGCTATACAACCGGTCCCTCTGTCAGAAGTGGGCCTAGGATTTTATTCTTGTTTCTTGTACCAAAGAAAGGGAACACGTGGAGACCAATTTTGGATTTGTCTATCCTCAACACATATCTGGACATTCGAAGTTCAAGATGTTGACGTTACAACAGCTTTTACCTCTGCTAGGCAAGGATCACTGGATGGTGACTCTGGATCTCAAAGAGGCTTACCTACATGTTCCTATCAGGCCCAGTTGCAGGAAATATCTGCTGGGGCTTTAATTATCAGTTCTCTGCATTGCCTTTGGCTTATCTACTGTTCACAAAGGTCCTGGCTCCAGTGATAGCCTTCTTCAGGCTGAAAGGAATACAGATTTATCCTTATTTGGACGATTGCCTGATTCTAGCTCAAGGAAAGGATGAGCTTCTTCAACATCTACAGTATGTGATGGCAGTGTTAAGATGCCTAGGAAATAAAGTCCAGTCTAGTACCCTCTCAGGACATGTGCTTTCTGGGTGTGAGACTGAATACAGCATCCCAGATGGCCTTTTGACCCGGACAAACAAAAGAATCTTTCTCTTTATTTCCATCAATTGTCTCGTCAGTCCAGGCTGACTGCAAGGACAGTCCTTCAAGCCTTGGGGTTCATGGCATCTTGCATTCTGGTACTTCCTAATGCCAAACTGCATATGAGGAAGCTACAATGGTATCTCAAAATGTATAAGATCTGGACACTGTCATTCAGATAATACCTTGCATTCAAAAGGAATTAGTCAGATTCTAACGACAGATGCCTCAGACAAAGCTTGGGGAGCTCATCTAAATGGAAAATGGGTACAAGACACGGCCTGCCAGACTTCAGCATTTACATATCAACTTGAAGGAGATGTTAGCAGTCCAATTTGCATTGATGGCTTTCAAGGATTTACTTCTTCCAGGGCAGGTGTTGATTCAAACAGACAACACAACTGTCATGTGGTACATCAACAAGCAAGGGGACACATTCATACCCTCTATGCAGACAAGCAATGATTTTGTGGGAGACTGCTCTCAGTTTACAGTTAACTCTTCAGGCAAGGTTTCTGCCAGGAGCACAGAACTCCTTAGCAGATGTGTTGAGCAGACAAATAATGGATCCCGTGGAAATTGGATCCTCATGTATTTCAAAAATTGACAGTGTTATGGGGAACTCCAGACATAGATCTGTTCACTTCTCCACTAAATTACCAGTTGCCAAAGTTTTGCAAAAAGCACAAAAGGTTTCATCCCACAGCTTGGAAAGTGGATGCTCTATCATTCAATTGGAGCAATCTTCACGTCTATGCCTTTCCTCCACTGCCTCTCCTCCCAAAGGTACTCCTAAAGGTCAGACAGGACAAGCCAACCATGATTTTAATAGCAGCACTGGTACCCATTACTGAGAAGTTTGCAGGAGCCTCCATGGCGATTCCACACCTGCTGTCTCAGGAGAACAGTCATTTACTCAATGTCAAACTACAGTCTCTGCATCTAACAGCCTGGCATATTCTGTTCTAGACCCTGGAGGGTCTCAGCTACCACAACAAGTTTTGAATGTTATTTTGGAGGCCAGAAGGCCTAGTACAAGGTTCGCTGATAAATGGAGGAGATTTTTTCATTTGGTGTGCAGCAAAGGACTTTGATGTTTCCAAACCTAATTTAAGTGCTTCTCTTCAATACCTGACTGAGTTATTGGACAAAGGCTTGTCCTTCTCCTCTATAAAGGTTCATGCTGCAGCCATTTCTGCTCACTATGACTGTGACCCACCATTATTTTCTCATCCTTGGTTTAAGCAATTCCTTAGAGGGGCAAAGAATATAAGACCCGGCTCCTACTCCTGCTTGGGATCTCAATTTTGTGTTGGAGAAACTCACTCTACAACCTTTTGAGCCTGCAGCTACTGCCGAATTGAAATTTTTATCATGGAAGACTGCTTTTTTGTTGGCCATTACCTCTGCGAGAAGGGTTTCTGAATTACAGGCCCATATGGCAGTTGAGCCTTTCTTAATTTTTCATAAGGATAGAGTATCTTTGCAAACCCTTCCTTTATGCATAAAGTGGTTTCTAGTGTGGCTTTAAACCAAACTATTCATTTACCTACTTTATGCAAACCCTCAAAATAAAGGGGAAAAGATTTTGCACACTTTGGATGTACACAGACAGTTGAGATATTATTTGTTCAGGCAGTCTCAGCAGTTGTTTGTGCTTTGGGTTCTCAAGGCAAACCTGTTTCAAAACAAACTATTTCTAAGTGGATTGGTTTTGTATTGCATTCTGTTACTCCCATCATGGTAAGGAGGTTCCAGCTGGGATCAGGCCTCATTCCACTAGGGCTACTGCCACTTCTACAGCCTGGCTACTAAAGATATTTTGGAAGCAGCTACTTGGAGTTCAGTGCATACTTTTCTAAGCATTACCACCTTCCACTTTACTCTAAATCTAGGGCTGGATTTGCCACTGCAATTTTACAGGGCATTTTGGCAGCCCCCAATGCTTTATAATTTTGCCATCCTCCTTACCTCTGCTTTGGGATTCGGACTGCAGCAATGTGAGATGAAGAACATAGTACAGTTTTGTACCTACCATAAATGTAGATGTTCAAGATCCACATTGCTGCAGTCCTGTAGTTTGGGGTGGTGATGTGTTTTGGATTGTAAATATTGTACATATTGTAAATATTGTTAGCACAGGGTGGTTGGATGTTATTTTCTGTTTTTGGCTATGGCCTTTCTTTTGGGCCTTCTGACATCTGGGGCAAGAAAAGACTGAGGTCATGCGCTTTTGTACCCTGACGTCCTGATGTCAGTTCTAAGCCTTGACGGACGCCAGCCTAATACTTTGGGTATTCGGACGACCGAGGGACAGCGGACTACCCAAGTGTAAGGACTGCAGCAATGTGGATCTTCGAACATCTACATTTATGGTAGGTACAAAACTGTACTTTCCATGGCCTTGCAGATCAGGCTCGTCAGACTGATGGGGCGGTAGTTCCCGGGATCCAAGGTGGCATTGTACTCAATAATGGGTCTAATGAGTGATGAGTAGAGGGGGACAATAACTTCCTTTTTTCTAGATGCAAACTCCTTTGTGATAAGGTGGGCCATGTAGAAGAATTTTCTAACCACCTTAGCGATGTGGTTATCGAAGGAGAGGTTACTGTCCACCTGGGTCCCTAGGTCTCTTATCACACTCCCTGTGGTAAGTGAGCTGCCACCTATGTGGTAATTCGTAGGTACTTGTTTTTTCTTGAAGGGGATGACAATGCACTTTTGAGATTCAGCTTGAGGCCATGATTTTGGCACCATGTATCTGTTTCAGTGAGACTTTGAAGGATATCTACGTGAGTAGGAGTCTTGATTATGGTACCCAGTTTGCAGTCATCTACGAACTTTGTTAGCCATAGTCCCCCTGTGTTTGCTTGTACCTCGGAGAAGTAAATACCAAACAGGAGAAGTCCCAAGACTGAGCCCTGGGGTATGCCACTTGTCACTGGTTTGGAGTCGGACCTAGCATTTCCTATTTTCACTGTATGGGTTCTGTCCGTGAGCCAGTTAGCAACCCATCTTGTAATGTAGGGGTTTATATTTAGGTTAGTGAGTTTGTCTATAACTCCCGAGTGGAGAATGGTATCAAATGCTTTCGCAAGGTCAAGGTATGCCATGTGGACCACCTTTCCCTCATCAATTGCTTTGATGACTGTCTCGAAGAAGTCAACCAGGTTTAGAAGACATGACCTGCTCTTTATGAAATCAAACTGAGTAGGGTCCAGGGTCTTAAGGTTCCCAATGTTGTTGTTTATGAGTTTCATAATGATGCGCTCCATGGCCTTGCAGATGAGGCTCATCAGGCTGATGGGGCGATAGTTCCCGGGGCCGGTGGTGCTCCTCCCTTGTGAAGTGGGACAACTGTTGCTCTGTGCCACTCAGTGGGCACAAAGCCTGAGGCGAGACGGTAGTTGAACATGGCACTTAGGTGAGAGATTAGTTTGTTTTGGAGTTCATGTAACATGCAGCCTGGGATGCTGTCTGGTCCCATGGATGCTGTGTTTTTTGCTTTAGAAAGTGCTGCTCTCATTTGGGTGTCTGAGATTACGGGGGCAGTGCAATCTTCTGGTATAGATATGGGCCCTTTAGGGGGTGAGGGAGGAGTAAAGTTTGCACTGAACCTATCTGCCAGTATTATTGGCGACATCAGTTGGTTCCATGAATTTTGAACAATTATGTTGTAGCTCAGAGCAGATCTGAGAGTTGTCATTTAGGTTTTTGACATAGCTAAAAATGCTTTGTGGTTGTCCTTGGTGTCCGTTGCGATTTTTCTTTCAAAGCCCGCCCTTGAGAATTTAATAAGGGATCTTAGCTTTTTGCTGAGGTTGGCCAGGGAGCTCTTCCCTTCCTGGGTTTTTACTCTTTTCTGTAGTAATTTCTTCCTTCTATTATAGAGCTTGTTTAGGGCCGGGGTCCACCAGACTGGTTTTCTTTTTTTGGAGGAATGGGTCTCGATTTTGTTCGAGATAGCACGGTCCATGCACTCATGCAAGTGCTTGTAGAGTGCTTCTGTGTAAGCTACAGCAGGTTCAACCAAGTTGTCATTCTGCATGGGAGTAACAAAATTTGCCACCTCTGTCTTAAGTAGCATAAAGTTTGCTTTGGAGAAGTGTTTCACTGTGGTTTCCTTGGGGGGGGGGGGGTTGGTGGTATGTGGATATTGAGGGTGATGAGTTTATGATCATATCTAACCAACGAGGAATTTACTTCAGGTATAGAGCACTTGTCCCCCATGTTGGTGATGACCAGGTCCAGTATATTGTTGCCCCCCCCCCTTGTGGGGGTGTTGATAAGCTGGTCCAGGGCATTTGAGTTAATATATTCCAGGAAGCACTGAGCAAAGGTACTTGTGCTTGAGTAGTTTTCCCAGTTGATGTTTGAGTAATTGAAGTCACCCAGTATTAGGGTGTTTGGTTGAACTTTCACGATTTCAAGTACCTCGAGGAACAAGGAGTGGGGGGTCTTGGGGCAGGAAAGGTGGTCTGTAGCGAGCTACAATCTGGATTGCAGTTTTGCCCATTGTCAGTTGCACTTGGATGATCTCAGCGGTATCGTGCTTTGCAACTAGTCCGGAAGTGTGGTTACCTTTGATGAATATGGATACGCCACCTCCCTTAGTGTTTTGGTCCAGGTTTTGTGGCCGAAATGTGTCATACGAGTTGTAGCCTGGAATCGCTGGGGTGCTCTCTTGAGCCTTGAACCAGGTCTCAGTTATTGCACAAATATCAATGTTCTCCATTTTGAGAAGAGCCTCGAGTGAGTGCATTTTGAGGTTTAAACTCCTGGCATTGAGCAGAATTACCCTCATTTTTTTTGTCACTGGAACTTATTAGGGTGGTGGGTTTGTCTTTTGACCCTTGCCTAAAAAAAGGCACTATGGGGGGGTGGCAAGAGCCTGAATCCTAGGGGTGATTGATACAAGCCATCTCTAGTGAAGCATCATGACTTGTCAAGCATGTCATCCCAGGCAGACAGATACTGGATCCCCTTTGAATGACACCAGAAGCTTAGCAGATTGTTGAAATTTATTTTTTCCTTGTACTGAGGTATCATTCTTGGTGACGGTAAGATGCAACTCAGGGCTAGGGTCATACCTGCCTTGGTTACATGATCGGAGAGCTCTTCCATGTCTCTCTTCATGTAGTCCAGGGAGGTATGTCTCAGGTCATTCCCACCAACATGGACTATGACAGAGTCATATTTGTACTTGTTTTGGAGTGACCTGAGTGCCTGTGTGATGTGGCGGATTCTGGCACCCGACAGGTGGATAACAGTAACCTTCTTTTTGTCCAGCCTGGTGAGTGGGACATCAGTGTGCCTGACTATGGAGTCCCCTATTACAAGTGTGTTAGGTATGATGTTATGCCTTGTGGGCTGTGGCTGTGTGGCACACTGGTTTTGGAGGTTATGTGTCGGTTGTGGTGTGTTTGTGGGTGGAGGTTGCTTGTGTGTCTGCTGTGGAGGTTTCTTGTTTCTGCAAATTTTTATTTAGAGACTCCAAGTATGTCTTTGTCTATCTATATGTAGGATTTGCAGTTGCAGGTGTGGTGGGTCTGTGTGTGGTATTGCAGGTTACCTTCTCCTCTTGACTGTCTATTCCAGTCATGGCTGGAGAGAGCTTTGCCTCAAGTTTGGCTGTGTAAGTGCATCTCTCACAGATTGTGGTGTCATGTGGTAGGAGGAGAGGGTTTTCTGTGTACATGAGGCAGTTGTGGCATTGTCTCAGGATGCCCAGATTCATCAGGTGGACAGGAGAATACACTGGGAACTGGCCTTTTTACATGCCTGAATGGGTTGGGGAACTTTTTCTAGTTTGTCTGAATGGGTTGAGGAACTTTTTCTTGTTAAGCTGGTGGGGGAAGAGTAGTTTGACTGTTCCCTACAACAAATGTGGGGAATCGATTACTGTAGTTTATTAGTGCTTCTGACACTTTTTGAGCACGTACAGGTCTGAAAGCGCTGATTTGAGTGCTAAAACTGAAAGAACTGGCTAGTACTAAGGGAAAAACTGAAGAGCAGACTCTGTGGAGCCAGGGATAGTTTAACCCGAGCTAACCGCCGCTGCACTATGCACAAAACCGCTAAAATGCGTTTTTTATATCAGAAAGATAAAAGAGATAGAAATTAGCCCAAAATGGCCAATAAAACTACAATTTGGGCTGAAGTCACTCCACCAAGAACAGGTAGGCTTTTCAAAGGTCCCCACTCTCACTGGTGAACAGAGTAACTTCCTTCTATCCAAGTAAGGTATGGGCAACACAGAAGCTTAAACACAGTCCAGGTACCAGCAAATATCTGAAAACTGAACTTTTTTGTGTAGAATTTATGTGAGAGGAAGTGCTCAATTTTTATATATATATATATATATATATATATATATATATATATATATACATACACACATATATATATATATATATATATATATATATGTTATCCTACTTTTACTGAGAGATGGTAATGACTCAGTCTTAGATTACACCTGCACCGGAATGTAATGAATGTCTGCTCAACAGCAGTAATTATCATGTTTGTCTGAATGTGCAGAACCTTTCAGTAATGAAATGCAAGTCATTAACACCTTATTAACCTACAGTATGTGCAGTTATAGTATAACAATCAGTATCACTTGTCAGGTAAAACCCTCACGCAGCTACCTTTCTTTTTTTTCCCCCATAATGGTGTGACGTCAGCACTGCAGGCTATATTGGCAACATTCAGCTAGTTACAGAGGATGGAAAGCAACCATGAAATTTATCATATCTTTTTCGTAGTTTGGTGAAGAACTGTGGTAGGGAACATCAACATGCTAAGTAAGACCTCATTCTGAAGATGGCAATAGTAATTAGAAAAAGGTAAAAGAACTGTATCTGTATGCTATATACATGCACAGATGCCAGGTTATGACTTAGGTTATGGAAATTATGATTTTTTTTTCATATTTCGGTAAATAACTTTGCTAGGGAAGATGTCAACATGGTAAGTAATACCTCATTTTAAAGACAGTATTAGTCCTTACAACATGGTAAAAGAACTGTGTCTGTTTGCTGTACACATGTACGGATATCACAGTTTGTTTAGGATTTAGGTTATAGAAATTTTTTTTTTTCATATTTCGGTACATAACTTTTGCTAGGGAAGATGTCAACATGCAAGGTAATACCTGACTGAAGACAGTATTAGTCTTATAACATGGTAAAAGAACGGTGTCTATATGCTGTACATATGTACAGATATCGCAGTTTGTTTACTCTTGTAGGATTCTGAAGATTATACATTTGCCATATTTCTCATGATTATGGCTATATTTTTACAAGGGAGCATGGTGACAACGTGCATGATGCATCGTTTTGAAGATGACATTGAGCCACACAATTTGTACACCAACATGTAGTCTGTTACAGGTGATGAGATATTGTGCTTTGTTTAATTGTAAGTTATGAGAAATATATTAATCATATTTCCATGAATATCTCAGTAAAGAAGCATCACACAGTAATGGTCAATGTATCATTTTAAAGATAACATTCATACAAACAAATTAATTACAAAGTGCATGGGTCTACATAGCATATTCACCAATATATCGCGATTTGTTTTACTAAAAAGGTAAAAAATAGGCATAACATTCCTTAGCAAATATTTAATAATGACTTAGATGCACATTATGAACATTTACACTGTTACAAAGGTCAGTGTCTGCTGAACAACTTCCGCAGTTACAGTTTTAGCCTAGCTCTTATGTTTAAAGAGTTATGAACATTTGTTTTCTGTATGGTATTACAAATGGATTATCTGAAAATGAGCTCAGGCTGCACTGTTGTTCCTAGGGTCTATATATCACAACGTCGAACTTACAAAAGTTTGATTGTTGTAATATCGAACCATTATATTCGAAACCCAACAAAACAGAAAGCACAGAACAGCAATTTTTTTTTTCAAAGGGAAAATAAATCGCTGTTCCATGACAAAAAAAAAAAAAAAAAAAAAAACTTAACCTTAAACCTAAACTGCCCCCACCCCTATTTAAATATACCAACTCCGAGATCGCACTACAGTGGAGGAAATAGCTAAGCCCTGAAAACAGCCCACCGATTTTTTCCCTGGGAAAAAAGTCGATGTGCCATGGCTTCACTATTTTCCACTTTCGGACTTTAGAGTTCAATATTACAACATTCAAACTTGTTTTAGTTCGATGTTGTAATATAGAGCCTTTTTCCTATGGTGGAAGTAAGCAGGCAGCATTTTTTGAGCTGCTCTGGAGTGAATGAGTTAAAACGCTGTGGCAGCCCCTCAGTGGAAAAATGAACACAATTTCTCCACAGAAAATATGTTTTCAGTCTGCACAGCTTCTAAACAGAGAAAAAAGTGCTTCATTTAAAAGAATGTTACAGTTTCTAGGCTGTCTGTTTAAAATGCAACACTCCTGGCTTTTAAATAACATTCCTACACAGGAAAGTAATAAAACTACAATAAATTTAAGAAAATTGATTCTTTCTACTAAGGGAACTTATCTGCCATATGAGGGAAAGCAGAAGATGACCATCAATCCTCAAATGCCTCAGAGTGGCATACTTTTCAGCTGCAGTAAAGCTCTGAAGGGCTTTGTGCCAAACTTGTCTTTTATGCAGCTCAGGCTGCTTGACAGTTTGAGCATGTGCAAGGTGCCTGAATCTTTGGAAGCTGGCCAGCTGTTATAGCCGTGCCAAGATATAAAAGTTAGGTTAGCTAAGGTTACTACAGCAGTGATCAACATGAAAAACATCATAAGCTATGACCTCCAAGATATACCTCTTACTTGGAGTACTAAGATACCAACATATCCATGGTTACCCTCTGGACTAGTTTCTCAATAGAAAGTAAAGAAAGCAGCCTTAGCTTTGTCTCGTCTTGCCATCCTTTTGACACATCATCTTCTTTTTTCGGCTGTTCCCGTTGGGGGTCGCCACAGCGGATCATCTGTTTCCATTTCTTCCTGTCCTCTGCATCTTGCTCTGTCACACCAACCACCTGCATGTCCTCTCTGACCACTTCCATAAACCTTATCTTAGGCCTTCCTGTTACCCTGGTAGCTTCATCCTTAGCATCTTTTTCCCAATATACTCAGCATCCCTCCTCAGCACATGTCCAAACCAACGTAATCTTGCCCCTATGGCTTTGTCTCCAAACCTTCCAACCTGGGCTGACCCTCTAACAAACTTATTCCTAATCCTGTCCACCCTCGTCATACCCAGTGCAAATCTTAACATCTTTAACTCTGCCACATCCAGCTCCAACTCTTGCCTTTTTGTCAATGCCACTGTCTCCAACCCATATAACATAGCTGGTCTCACTACCCTCTTGTAGACCTTCCCTTTCACTCTTACTGGTACTCGTCTGTCAAAAATCACTCCTGATACTCTTCTCCACCCACTCCATCCTGCCTGTACTCTCTTATTCACCTCTCTTCCACACTCACCATTACTCTGTACTATTGATCCCAAGTATTTAAACTCATCCACCTTCGCCACCTCTACTCCTTGCATCCTCACCATTCCTCTAGCCTCCCTCTCATTCACACACATATATTCTGTCTTAGTCCTGCTGACCTTCATTCCTCTTCTCTCTAGAGCATATCTCCATCTCTCCAGGGTCCCTGTTCCCTACTCTCACTACAGATCACAATGTCATCTGCAAACATCATAGTCCACGGGGACTCCTGTCTGATCTTGTCTGTCAACCTGACCATCACCATTGCAAATAAGAAAGGGCTCAGAGCTGATCCTTGATGTAATCCCGCCTTCACCTTAAACGCATCAGTCAGTCTCACCGCAGACCTCACCGCTGTCACACTACCCTCGTACATATCTTGTACCACTCTTACATACTTCTCTGACACTCCCGATATCCTCATACAATACCACAACTCCTCTCTAGACACCCTGTGATATGCTTTCTCTAAGTCTACAGAAACACAATGCAACTCCTTCTGACCTTCTTTGTACTTCTCCATCAACACTCTCAGTGCAAACATCGCATCTGCTGTGCTCTTTCCTGGCATGAAACCATACTGATGATCACTAATCATCATGTCCCTTCTTAACCTAGCTTCCACTACTCTTTCCCATAACTTCATGCTGTGACTGATCAATTTAATCACTCTATAGTTACTACAGCTCTGCACATCACCCTTATTCTTAAAAAATCGGCACCAAAACACTTTTTCTCCATTCCTCAGGCATCCTCTCACTTTCCAAAATTTCATTAAACAATCTGATTAAAAACTCCACTGCCATTTCACCTAAACACCTCCATGCTTCCACAGGTATGTCATCTGGACTAACAGCCTTTCCATTCTTCATCCTCTTCATAGCTATCCTTACTTCCTCCTTGCTTGTCTTGCAATACACTCATGTGTTATTACCTGTCCAATAAAACTGCATTATGCCAGGATGGCCTGACAAAGAAACATACTGGACAATAGTCATAAGTGCCGAATGGCGGGCCATTGGACTACTAAGTGATGCACGGTCTCCTTCTACACTCACATCACGAGTCCAAACTCAGTGCTATAGCTCCACTTTCCTGTATACAGCCTCTGACTAACCTTAAAAATCTATAATCTACTTGTTTGCTTCCCTCAAGTTTTGTAAGGTGGGATATGAAAGTTGTGGCTGTCTCAGCTCTTTATGATCTTTCCAAGTTCCTCTTCCAAGGGAAATCCAATATCTTTTGACAAGTATAGCCTGAATTTAGGTTTTCTGCTATCAACCATATCTTCCAATGGAGCAGCCCCTTCCAGAGAAGTTTCATGGATTTTGAGTGTTGGGACTCAGATTTAGGCTTGCTGCTGTTACCCATTCTGCTGGGTTACCACCAAACATTATCATCTGTGTGGTTCCCTGCTCACTCTTAAAAGTCCAAGTAAAATCTGGCCAGTGGTATCCAAAAAGTTGTCCATCCCATGGTCCTAACCAGAGTAGACTGCTTGGGGAAATGTTTCACTCACAAAGTAAACAATCTGCCTGATGCAATATTCTCTATTAGCAGTAATTACCAATAGTAATAGTTTCTTTACCCACTATCAGGAAAGAGTGCTGGCCTTTGTGATAATGGTGAGCAGCTGCAATTTCAAAACAACGCACCACTACTGTGGTGACCCCTTTACTAGCTCCCTCATATAGTTTTTGTTACCCAACATGTCACTGAGAATTTTTTGATTGCATATGCCCTTTTTTGTTACAATGGAAACAAAACTCCAAGAACATGAACTGCATGAAAACCAGTGGCTTGCATCCTTGGCTGTGGAGTGTGCTGTGATGGTTTACACTGCCCAGATAAACCCACTTGTACAGTTTCATCTTGTTAGCTAGATGGAGGTCAACATTTCACCCATCTCTTCAGCTAAGGTGCATTTCTGTCTGTCACACAGATTTTCATAGCCTCAAATTTGTGGAGTACTGAGTGCTTGCTCCATTAATGTAATGTCACCCATATTTTCAAAAGCAGCAAGTTGACATCCACTCACTCACCTATGAAATTAAGTGCTCATTTCAGCAATGAAGTCACCGATATCACTTTCTGTTTTTCTCCTATGTTCTCTAAATTATTTTCTCTAAACTTCAGGTGCAAGATTAAAACATTCAAACAGCATTTACCTTTTGCACGATCACCAGATGTTTTTCTTAAGGCATGCAGAGGCATGCCTGATGTCACAGCAAAAAACCTCAATCATTACTCCTTGTCTGTTTGGTGATGATTATACATTCAAATGACTTATTGAAAAAAGAAATTGTGTGCTTACCATAACGTTCCATCTGAGTTGTTGCTTTTCATTTGTCTTCAACCTATAGGACTTGGATCTGAGATTGGATCTGACTCGGCTGTATACACCAGCATCAGAGCCGAAATCCAAGCTCCTCTCCTACCCATAATGCCCTGCTCTCCCTCCTACCCTCTGATTTAGTTTGCCTCAGGATAGTACCACCCAACCCACAGCAGAGTACCTTAACCCCTAACCACTGTAGGGGTACACACACACACCACACTCAAACCCAGTACCAAGAAGATAAGCCTGCGCCTGTATCTGTCCAGCCCACAACACATGCCCAAAGGCAGGGAGAAGGTGGGAAGGATGGCTGAAGACAAATGAAAAGCAACAACTCAGATGCAATGTTATGGTATGTACATAACATCTTTATCTGAAGTTATTTTTTTTTGGTCTTTAACCTATGGGACAGAGTCCCTAGCTACAATAACCTTGCAAAGCCCTCATGGAAGGATATTCTGTAACACTGCAGAGCCAAAGAAAGCCCTGTTCTTGGACAGAATGTCCAATTTATAATTGGAAATTAAAGTATGCGTAGAAGACCAAGTGGCAGCAGACCAAACATCATCAATATGAACCCTGGACCAAAAGGCCGCAGAAGTAGACACTAACCTGGTGGAATGCACCCAGACAGGGCCAGGTAAAGACATACCTTTAGAGCAATAAGCCATAGAGATGCAACTGGAAATCCACTGAGCAATACTGACTTTAGAAATAGGCTTTCCCAAACGGGGCTTTGAAAAGGATACAAAAAGTTGATCAGACTGTAGTAAATGTTGTACATTTTTGGTTCTATCCATATAAAATGCAAGTGTCTGCGGACATTTAGCAAATACAATTTGTATTCCCCTTTGTTCTGACTATTTGGAAAGAGGACTGGCCAATTAATCACCTGGTTAATGTTAACTTTGGGCTTGGTATGAAGAGTCACTCTGTCTTTATGGAAGACAAGATGAGGTGGCTTAATTGACAATGCCTGCAATTCAGACACCTTGTTGGCAGAAGTGATCACCACCAAGAAGACAGTCTTCCAAGAAATAAACTGTAAATCCACAGTAGCAGCTGGTTCGAAAGTTGGAGAAATCAGGGTCTGCAAAATCAAAGTAAGATCCCAAGGAGGAGTGAGGTCATTGACTGGTGACCAAAGGAGGAAGATACCCTTCAAAAAGACTTAACAGAGAGAGACAGAATTCTCACCCACATGGAAAATGAGATGGCTGCCAAATGAACTTTAATCGTAACAAAATTAGCTCAGTTGTGGAAGGTATGGGCTAGAAAATCCAGAATGGCAGGAACAGGAGCTGTAAAAGGATCCAACTCATGCTGTGACACCCAGATGGAAAAACGTATCCATTTACTGGAGCAAATTTTTCTAACAGACGCCTTATGAGCCACAACCAAAATATTTTTAACTGGTGAAGAGAGCCCAGGAGTTCTCCCTCAAGGAACTGCAGCAGCCAAGCAGTGAGCTTCGGGATGACTAAGTCCAGGTGTGGAACTCTTGACAGGTGTTAGAGGAGACCTGGAACTGGATCCAGAGTCCAGGGCGGAAACACCAGATGAGACTAAAGAGTGGGGACCAAACATGGCAAGGTCAGAAGGGAACAATGACGATGACCTTGCTCTTCAACTGCTGTGCTTTCTGAAGAAACTTGGGGATCAGAGAGGAGGGGAGTAAGCAGAAAGTAGACCAGAGGGTCAAGCAAGGACAACAGTGTCCCTAGGTGACTCCCCCCAGAGGGGGAATCCGGGCAAAAAACTCACTGCACTAGATGTTGGAGGGACAGCTGAAAAGATCGCAGCAAGGATGACCCATTTCCAAAAGATCATGTCGACCACTGAAAGATTCAGGGTCCACTCATAAGGCATCTTATTGGTTCTGCTGAGCCTGTCCGCTGGAATGTTGGACTTCCCCGGAATGTACGGTGCCACCAGAAAATGGTTGGAAGAAATTGCACACTCCCACAATCTCAGGGCCTCGTGGCAGAGGAGATAAGATCTGGTCCTCCTTTTGGTTGATGTTCCAGATAATGGATATGTCCGCCTAATATGTCCGCCTGGATGGCAATTGTCCTGGTGGGAAGAAAAGCTTGAAGGGCTTGCAATACCAAAAGCACTGCTCTCATCTCCAGGACATTGTTATGTAAATTGCTCTCTGTCCCATGCAATGCCCCTCCACCTGAGCTAGAAGGCATCTATGGTCAGAGTGATTGAGGGGGTAAGAAAAACAAATGGCCACCATAGGAAGCGGTCTGGGGACAGGTGACACCACTTAAGAGACTCCTGACAAACTTGGGATAGCCGAACTGGGTATGAAAAAGGAATGTCGAGTAGGGACCACTGCACCAAGGTCCACTGCAGGATCGTCATGTGTAGGCATGCAGTGGGCAGTAGTTTTCACGGCCGCCACAGACCCCAATGCCCGAAGAACCATACCCACTGGGGGGGGAAGCAGTTTGTAGTAAAAACCTCACATGTTGCTGGAGCAAAAGTATCCTGTCTGGCGGCAATAACACCCTGCTCTGTACACTGTCCAACCGGGTGCCTATAAAATCTATCACCTGAACCATTTCCAAGCTTGATTTGGCCAGACTGATCGATATGCCTAGGGAAGATGCTAGAAGGAGGTAATCCCTGGCCTGAAGAAGACAATGCTTGGTGGGAGCACAGAGAAGCCAATCATCCAGGTATAGAAACACATGGAATCCCTGCATTCTCAAGTGAGCCGCCGCTACTGCCATCACTTTGGTAAACATCTGGGGGGGGGGGGGTGTAGTGAGTCCAAAGGGGACTACTCAGAATTGGAAGTGAATGGTTCCCAGCCATAACTGAAGAAACCTTCTAGAGCGCCTATTCATTTTTATGTGATAGTATTTATCCAGAAGGTCTATGGAGCACATCCAGTCGTTCTTGTGCAGAAAAGGCAGAATGGACTGCAAGGTGACCCTCCAAAGCTTTGTTTTGGCAACAAACAGGTTCATGGCAGTGAGCTCCAGAATGGGTCTGAAGACCCCCATTTTCTTTGGTATCTGAAAGAATCTGGCATAAATGCCTGATCCAGACTGCTCCATGGGGATGGACTGGATGACTTGCTTTTCAAGCAGCCTGGTGATCTCTATGGCTACGCCGCCTGCTGGCCAGGTGGAATACCCGAGAGGTTTTGCTTTGAGTGGGGGGGGGGGGGGATCAAGAAATGGGATGAATAACCTCTGGATATAATGTAGAGCATCCAACAATCATTTGTGATGGCCTCCCAGGCTGTTGGGTGCATAGACAGACAACCTTCGACTGCCTCCAGAGTAGAGCAGTCAGGCAATCTCTCATGATTACTGAAAAGGCCTGTCCAAGAATGAATCTCAAAACCCTTGGTTCCTCGAACTCTCGGCCATGTGGATGGCACATGTCATCCCAAACTTCCTGGGAAGAGCCTGGAGACTTTCAAAAAGCCACAACATCTTAGCCCCATGCTGGTTCCTACAGTAGGTCCTTAGCGGGGTAGAGAAGCAGATCCCAATGGCAGACAAGGTCCTCCCATCTTTCTCACTTTGGGTAAGAGTATCAATGGTAGATCCAAATAAGGTGGACCCTTTAAAGGGAGCATTCGTGAAAAATATCTTGAAGGGTTCCAAAAAAGCACAAAGTTGGAGCCAGGCGTGTTGTCTAATGGCAACACCTATACTGGCCGCCCTCAAGGTACCCTCAGCAGCAGCATGAGACAGTAATCTCATGGACATCTTCGAGATGGGTGTCAAGGTGCCCAGTCGGGAGGAGAAAACCTTCTCCTCCTCCAACATGGACCCCGGTGGCAGATGCAGAAAGTTCCTTAACCAGATCTCTCTACAGTCTGGTGATGTGTGGCAAATATTTCAGCTCACACAGAGCAAAGGTGGCTGAAGCAAAAACTTGCTTCCCAAAGTGGTCCATCTTCCCAGACTTCCTGTCTGGAGAATGGACCAAGGAGCTCTCCTCAGCCTGCTCCTTCTTAGTGGCTGCTGCAACCACCATGGCATCAACCAGAAAACCCTTGGACCAATGAGGCCTGTCCAGGAGGGCACTGAGCACCTTGTCCGGGTGCTCAGGAATGAGGTCAATCGTGTCCGGTTCCTTCCATGCCCTGTAGGAGTTGAGATCTACTAACAGATCTATGGAGGGGGACACACCCAAGATGTAGCAGGCCATGTGTCAAACACATCCAGAAATATGGACTCGTCATTGTTGGGTTTATGGGAAGACCATCCACCTCTCTGGTGCAGGATCTCCAAGATGTCTCCGAATGAGACATCATCAGGAGGTGATATAGGGGACCCCTCCCCCTCATCTAAGTCCGTATCTTCAGGAAGGAATCTAAGTGCCTCCTCTTGCATGTATGCTTCTGAGGCACTTCCTTGGGAGGACATTCCGAAGAGGACTTGGAAGGTTCAAGGGGTTCCTGAAAAGGAACATCTTGAGGAGGTCTGGCAACAGGCTGTCCCTGACGAGGCAGGATGGATGACTCAGGTCTAGAAACAGAAGCATCAAGGGTGAGTTCCGAGGAGGTAAGAGTTAAGGTGATCGAGGGAGTAGAGAGGACTCTCTCCACCACCTTGAAGGCCGAAGGTGAGCAGACCCCAGAAGACACGCCTTCAGAGCCAAAGCAGTTGGAATCGGAGCCTCATCACCCCCACAGTGCCAAAGTAGGAAGTCAGAGCCTAGCTTCCCAGCACCAAGGCCCCGAAGGGAAGCGACAGCTCCAAAAGCCTTTCAGCTGCCACCAACCTCTCAGAGCAGACACCAAAGCTACAGCTTTGAGATTCAGTAAGGTCTGATAACATCAGAGCCAAACCGCTCAAGGTAGCAGTCAGCATCAAGGTACAAGTGACTGTTGCCGACGACACCTCGATGCTGGGAAAACCTTAGGCTCAAGAACTCCGAATCTGAAAGTCGGATCAAAGGAGAGATTGGGAAAAATCCAAGCTGCATGCTCACGGCTCCGGAGGGTGATTGAGCAGTCAAAGCCCTAAGCTGTATCTGAACCCGGAGAAACTTCATCATCCTGTTCACCTCAGCTTCAGAAAAGCTCTGAGTGGACTGGACAGAGGACACCAACAACCCTAGCCTGGAATAGTCCCATGCAGAGGCAGGGATAGGAGTCTTGGCTCGGAAACTCTCCGGTTACAGAGAGAAATGGGGCGAATGGAGTCGAGGAGAACCCTGCACCACCATGGGCTGAGACTTGGCGGGCAGCTCAGCAGAGGAAACGCAGTTGGGTAACCACTTCCTATGCCTCTCCAGCTCTATGTTTGGCCTGGTTCCCTTCCCCAGGCTTCTTGGCAGGGGGGTTTGAGTCACAGAAGCAGAGGAAGGACCTAGAGAAAACCCAGAGGTCGAGGCCAAAAGGCCCTTCAAAATCAACTTATTCCTCCTGTCGATAAGAGTACGTTGATTAAAACCTGCGCATATCGAACAGGAGAAATCTATGTGGGACAGCCCCAAGCACACAATGCACAGAGTGTGGGGGCATCAGATGGAGGAATCTCATGCCCACACTTCATACACTTTTTAAACCCAGCTGGCTTAGGAAGGTCAGCCAGAGGGTAAACACACCTGCACATACACTCACAAAAGAAAGAGAGAGAGAGAGAAAGAGGAAGATAGAACAGATTAAAAAAAATAAAAAATAAAGACCCAGAAAGCTCAACAACGCAGACTATTAAAGGGTAGGACAAGGATAGAGGAAATCAAGGAAAAACACCTACTTTGACTGAAAACTCTGAAAAAAAAAAAAACCCTGGAGGAACTCAGAAAACACAATCCTGAGCTGTTTGAATGAGCGGCAAATGAGATCTGAGGGGAAGAGGGAGAATGGGCCATTATGTGTAGGTGAGGAGCTCAGATTTCGGCTCTGATGCTGGTGTATACGGCCAAGTCAAATCCGATCTTGGATCAGAGTCCCATAGGTTGAAGACCAAATGATAACTTCAGATCATTCATTCATTCTTTTTATACTAAGGAAACAATTTAGTACTGACCTTGGCATCTAGGGCTGTGGTTTTATTCCTGGTATTCATATGCAATCTCCCCTTTCTGCTCTTCAAGCAGTTTCAGTCTGTTAGCTGCTTCTGTCCCCCTGCATTTCATATTATTTTAAGTTCAATTTGTATCATAAGATCAACTGGAGATGTAGTGGGTGGTCTTTTTGTTGCATGTTACAGTCTACAGACCTGCCAGCCTATTTCCCAGTTCAGTCGAACAAAAGTCAACCCACACATTAGGTGGTTATCAACTCATCCTTGGAAAGACCAGTATCTGGGACTCCTTATGATTTGCACAGTTTAACAAGCTGTGCCACTGACATTTTGGTATATTATTCATAGCTCAATTTGCATGTTTCCCAACTATTATCAATAAAAATGCAAGGACACACACACACACACACACACACACACACACACACACACACACACACACACACACACACACACACACACACACACACACACACACACACACACACACACACACACACCTCTTTTGGTGGCAAATCTTCTTTGCATGCCACAGAAGTCCAATTTTCAATTTCCACACCACAGCAAATCAAATATGTGAAGGCCAGGGGCTATATAGTCTCATGATTACCACTACTGCTGCCAAAAATATGTCAGGACAACTAGCCTTAACAGTGAATGGTAAAGTCTCACTATGCCTTCTGTTGTGAACAGTACCTGCCATTCCCCAATAAGCTTCACAATAAATATCTGCTTTGCAGAGTTAATAAACGTCTTCCCAAGTTTTTACCCAACTTACTCGGTTTATTTTCTTATACTGCTATCTTACCTGCAATAACTGAAATTTAACAAAAATAATTTTGCATATGTCTGCAACATACATACACCCACCCTCCCAAAAATGGTTCCTGAGGGGCTAACACATTGTAGTGCCAATGCCCCTTTTCTGACACTAGCTAAATCAATCTAGCATACCAACAACACAATTATTATTTACTTTTGAAATAAGCCAGCCATAGAAACTTATTTGGTACCTATGACTAAAACAAATAGTTACTCTTTGAAAGGTAGAAACTAACAGTTAAGTAAATAATTCAACAGGCTTAGAAATTACCCTTATACAAGTAATAAATTATGGGTCTGTGTCAAAATATAGAATGACCAAATTACTGAAACCCAAATGGTTGACAATTCAGTCCACCAAACCATTCTGACTGATATCAAGGTACAGGAGGGATCAGAGAATTTGCCCTTTTCTCTAGTGTAGTGTGATCTGGAAGTTGTAATATACATAATTATTAGAGGATTGGGGGGTGCAGGTGGCTTGCTTCTTTGCAAAACGCATTGCTTGTGTTGCTTGTCGATGGACTGAACTGTAGACAATATGGGTTTTGACACTCACATAGATCCATAAATAATGTAACAATATAATTCTTTTGAAACAGAACATATACTTTTACTTCAAATAAATGAAATTAAGCAATGCACTTTGTAAGATTAAATGTACAAGCAGCCATACACTTGGGGAATGAAATACAAACTAAAACTGTTAAGGAAACAGACACCTAGAAACACCATGTGTTGGTCTTTCTACTAAAAAAATAACTAAATATTTAAATACATAATAGTCAAGACAAAAAGGATAAATGGTTCAATCAAAAAAATGACGTAAATCCCAAAACACATAAGAGTGAACCAAAACAAAGTGGCAGTCAAAAACCCAACTTCAAGTGCAATTAAAATCTGGGAATTTAATAATAGATAAGTGCTTTTGCAGTAGTTAAAAATACTGCTTCTTCAGACATTAAAACCAAACCAAACACTGCTCAGTTTTAAATAGAGACACCAATAATGTTGTAGCCAATCACATAAAAGAACACACCAATATCCTAGCAACAAGGTAAACCTTAAAAGAGCTATAAGAAAACTAGTCTACTGACTTAAAAGCACAGCATAATAAAATTGCATAAAAACACAGCATAGTAAAACAGCATCATAAAAAACAGTAAAAGAAAACATGTATGAGAACATCTAGTGCAAACAGTTATGCAAACTTGGTGATGGCTGTATGGGAAGAGGAAACCTTTTTGAAGTCCCCAAGTGCCACTTGTTTTGATTCACTCGTGTTTTTGAACTAAAATATGTACCTATTATATCTATCTCTTACTTTTAAGAGCATTCAGCATTTGTAGAAGACTGTAGCCGCGGTGGTGCAGCGGTAGCGTTACCACCTCACAGCAAGAGGTTCTCCTGTTCGATTCTCGGCTGGAGCGCCTACTGAGTGGAGTCTGCATGTCCTCCCCACGGTAGAGTGGCGTTCGAAAGACATGCCTAGAATGGGCGTCGAGCTGGCACCTTGGCACCATAAAAATCTACTGCCAATCATTAGCGGACCAGAGTTTCACTGTGGCGACCCCTAACCCTGCCCGTTGGAAAAGCCAAAAGAAGAACAGCAGCAGCATTTGTAGAAGACTCATTCAAAATGATCTCTTAATCCAAAAAACTGTTCTGCATACTCCAGTAGGCAATGATTAACTGTAATTGCTCAACAGTAGCATTTTGAACTTAAAAAGTACCAGGTTCTGCATTTTCTTCTTTGGTTTAGAATTTAAATGCAAGTTCTATTTTTGCACCGTCACTTAGCTCTTGAGGAAGTTGCTGTCCATTTATAGTAAAGGCCTTTGAAAGGCAGAAGTAAGAGAAAACCAAGAGAGTTCTGCTGTGCGCGTATTGATCTGAAATCGGTTTAATTCTCAAAGGTATAACTCTTCTACAGAAAAGTAACTGCATGACCTTGTCAGGCGTGACACATTTTTTATAACTACAACATGTTTTACAACAAAAGCACTTATATTTTGTATGGCATTTCATTATTGTTCTATCTGAAAAAAAAATAAAATAGACCCATTCCACTGTCTCAGTACAGGTTCCCCACAAAAGACATTCAGAATAACTTGGTCATCCTTTAAGGAGAGCCTTGGCTATACCATCTTCTGCAAGCACATAAGAGACTTTTCCCTAGCCACAGGATCAGCAAAATCAACACTACAGCAGGCTATACGAAAACCTGCTGCAAAAGCCAATGTAATTACCTTAAGTAGCTCTTTCCTATTGCCAGAATCAGAAGTGCTGAAAGCATTTAAAGTGTCTGATGTAACAGGCATGGATGGCCACAACCCAGACAGAACCAAACAGATAAGAAATCTACATACTGTGTTAATACGAAAAACAGCCTTTTGCCACCCATGACCAATTAATTCCCTCCAAAGCAACTCTATATTTGTATTCAGCTTCCACTGGTTCCATCACGACAGTTTATGGCAAAATCGAATTACATCTCTAGAACCAAAAGGTTACTAATGAAGTGTTAAAAAATGTTCAGGACAAACTAGTAATTTCTGCAGCTGCTTTCCTTAGATTGTCATGGACATAAATCAAAACAATGCAATGAATATTAACTGCCATAATATTTTGTAAAGTTAAAATACCTCAGTAACTCCTCAAGCTAAACATGTAACCGTCAAACCTGCTGGGAAGCTCTCACATAAGCAATACAAAACAAAATAGCCTTAACTGTTGAAATATTTAGAGAAACATGAAACTATTGGTAATATAAATAAACATAATATGAGCAATATTTAATATGTCTTTAGCTGTGCTAGAAGGGGAGCAAGTATCAATAAGCTTTAAGATGAAATTCTTCATCAACTTCTGTGTAGCATGGTTTTGGAATTAGTTTAAATAAGAGCAGGCAATACTAAACATCTAGAGATACACCACTTTGACAATCTTAGATGAACAACTAGAGGTGTCAATAGGGTTAATGACTTCACAGCAGGTAGCAAGAAGGAAAGGTGCTGTGGTCTCTGTGATCTACTAAACCAAGGAGGTCACGTAAAACACACTTGTGGGAGGCTTGCTGAAAATCTCTCTCCACATCACTAGAGGATTGTACAGGACTAGCCTCTTTCTTAGGAGCAATTTCCCAAGTTGCCCAAACAAGAGTTTAGTTGTAGGATATGAAATCCATGCAAGCACCCACAAGATGAACAGAAAGGACCACATGTTAGACTGACATGGCATCTGATTTGACAAGATGAATAGAGCTGGAATGATCTAAAATGGATACATAAATCAACCTAGTCTAGGAAAAAAAGGTGAATTGAGATGGGGAGGGACAAACCACGAGGGCATTTGTACCTTGGTGCAGACATCCCAACATTTTTCTAAGTTTTCCTTACGATCCAGACAGCAGTGTGGCATCAAAAGCACTGGCCAGTGGTGTTCACTCTTGGTGTATGGTGATTAAAGAGGGAAAAATGGAAAGTATAACAGATGTATCTTTTTTAGGCAAACAGCTGAAGAGTTTCATTGAGCCAAGTGGTTTACATATGGGGGAGACTAAACAAGCTGCAGACTGAAGGATGGTGACCAGATCAATACAGTGTCAACGCATGGATGAACTGCACAGCAGGCAGTAGCAACTATACTGGGATCCATACAGTACTGGGAAGTCATTTTGTTCCCTGTTTTTAACTTCTGAGGTGCTGATCCTAAACACTCCTTTGCTGAAAGAAAAAATCCAGTCAACAAAGAATGCAGATACTGTACATGACATGCAAGATTAACAGTAGCTGCACAACACAGCTTTCATGATAATAACTTTGTTTCCAAAGTTCATTTCCACAAATTAGAGTTACAGAATAATGGATACATGCAGAGGTGAGCTTCATGCGAAGAGTACAAAAATACTTGCAATAGGTTTCACACATACAAGTAAAGGGCACTTGGTAAAATATGAATATTTTATAAAGTAGCTACTTTAATAACCAATGTTTTTAAGGAAGGACAGAATCACACAAGTTATACTGTTAAGTGCAACATAACATTCCAGTCTTCATTAACAAAGGTCAACAAACAAGAAATCTGAAATGCTCAGACTCCAGAGCAGCTGTCTGCTTATAAAGTACAGCAAACTACTGTAAGCAAATGACAATAGTTCTAGTCTGCAATATAAAAGAAACTACTTAAAAGTACCAACCATGTAATTTATCAGTTTGTAAAAACAGGTTGCTCAGCTCTTAGGAGGCACACACTACTTTAAACAATAAAGTAGTGCAGGATACACTGGATAGTTTTAATAAATTGCTACCTTTCAAAAACCTAATAGCTTGTACATGCATACATCCCTGCTATTCACAAATGGAATGGCCACACAGCTAGTACTAAGCCCACATCCTGTCTTCTAGAGGTCATCATAAAAAGAAATATCCACAACGTGCACCTTTATAATAGAATAACTAGAATACAATTCATACCAGTATTTAGGTATATCAATGCTACCTAAACACTAACCACATTATGACGAAAAGGGTACCTTTTTACTCAAGCAGTGAACCAACTACACTCAACAAAACAGGTCTGATGGCTGGCTAGCTTTACTCATCTCCACAATGTGTTATCAGGAAAAGAATAATATAAACCAGGAGTCACACCCCTGAGGAGAAACTAGCTGTCACCCCTATCAAAAAGGGAAATTTTCTTAGTTATTGGGATACTTTTCTATACTGCCAGGGAGCCAGAAAAAAACCTTCTCAACCACCAAGGTGCAATGAAGATAACTATGGTTATTTGTCATCTCTATTTTTTGATTACACTAGGGATCAAAAATTGGAAGCAAAGTGTATAGGAATTGCTTCTTCCATGGGTGAGAGAAAATGTTCAATTGTCAACCACTTCTTGCCTTGCTGAACAAAAAAAATCAGGAATTAATGCATTTTCTACAATGGTGCACAGGCTGACTTCGGGTGCACACTACTTCCAGAAATGACCATGCAGCACTCCCAAATCCTCACATCCAGGAGAGGATAGTGGGTTGTCTCAATGAGTCTACCAGCATATTTAAGCCATGTGAAGAGATGTAAGGGTGATATCACTAGCTGTGGTCCACTGTCACATCCACATTATGTCGTAGCATGCCACCCTGTCTGTTTAGATACATAAAATTAGGAGGAGGGTCTGGGTTCAGCTCTCTTACACAGCCTTCAAGGCAAGAAGCACTGCCTGTAGTTCCAACTAGTTTTCCTAGATCCTCCATCCCCCTCCTCCCCATTGGCTCCTACTCCTGCTAGCAAAGCACAGATAACCAGAGTCAACAACAGGTTTTGATGCAGGAAGAGAAGACACCCCCAATAAAGCCGATGATTATCCACTATTCAAAACCACAGATGCAAGGGTCAAGCACAAGAAGATTATCCATTAGTATCTGAGAGACTCTGTAGTTACTCACACCTCATATACAAATGCAACACCTGCATGCTTAGGCACATAAAAGGATTTATAAAGATCAGAGTCACCACTATGCCCAGAAGTGGTAAGAGGGTCCAAAGCCCCAGTGCTCTCTGCCAAAGCTGTAATTCTTAGTCCTCACTGTGTACTACAGTAAGAAACTCTTTGCATTTCTGCCTTAATGACGCAATCCTTTGAGAGTACCAGAAAGGATACTTTTTCTTTTTTATGCAGATTGCAGGGGCCTGCAGAAATGTGAGCATCCAAGCCAGGAATGTTATCAATAAGTTATACAAAGGGACTACTTTGAGATGGTAGTCTAGGTACAGGAACAAATGTAAAGCCTTTCTGCTGTAAGACCCCTCCCTAAACAAGTGCTTGCCCCTTGGTAAACTTTCTGGTTATAAACAAGAAATCAAACAGTCACACACACTACTGAAATCAATGGCTATCCAGACAGAACTGAAAGGACATCCTGTGCCAAACACCAATTACAGATGCGCCAAAAAACATCCATCATGTCCAGTGACATAACTCGGGTGCCCTGAGGCAGAAGAGACCTGTCTCTCTCTAAAATGTCAACATCTGTAACTTCAGATACCAGATGTCTTCAATGAAATCTGAGGAAAAAAAAACTGATGTCTTGCATTCTCTACAAAACCAAAAAGAAGTGAGAGTGCAATCCCTTGGCCTTTTTCGGAAGGAAACACACTAAGGCTCATAAAAGGAGGATAGACCAGGTCTGTACAATAAGCTCTACAGAGATGACTTAGCTACTGAAGAGGTCTTTTGGAGTTGGACTGGACAACTCTAAGGCATGACCATCTATGACTGTGCTTAGAACCCACTCATCATATCTGTGACAACTTACAAACTGGGACAAAGCAAAGATAAACATCTTAGGATTGTGACTGATATGACAAAAGGGGTCAACTTCCTACTAGAATTTGATTTGATGACGCAAGAGAAGATTGTGACAATGTGAGGGAGTGCCACATATGCCAGAGAGAGTAGGCCCGTGCATGTGTAACATATGCCAGCATAGTTAGCTGGAGTTTTGTACAGAATTGTGACATTCATATATCAAACTGATTTGTACAGATGCTTATGTTAAAAATGTATTTGTAAAGCTGCTTGTGTTAAAAATGTATCAGCAGTGGGTCCTACTGGGTTGCCAACTGGCTCACAAACTGAACATACACTATCAAAGTGGTTGACTCCACATCAACCAGCAGACCCGTTACCAGTGGGGTGCCACAGATGTCAGTGCTGGGCCCCATACTGTTTGGTATATACTTCTCAGAAGTTCAGGTCAAAACTAAAGGGATGCGGCTGACCAAATTTGCAGATGACTGCAAACTAGATGAAATCACCGAATCCCCAAATGATGTCAGTAAACTCCAAATGATCTCACACAAACCAACAATTGGTGTATTAGTCATGGTCTCACACTGAATGCAAAGAAATGCATCATCAGTCCCTTCAGCACAATGTCCCTTCACACTATCAAATAAATACCAATACCCTAAGTACCCACGAAGTGATAAGGTACCTTGGATCACAGGCATGACCGCAACCTTAACTTTGACCACCACATATCTACCACTGTAAGGAAAGCTTTCCATGTAGGTCACTTGATTAGTAAAGGCAATGCATAGAGAGCAAACAGTTATAACCCCCTACAGTCGGCACTTATCCGGCCCATAATTGAGTATAACACCCCATTTGCTAAGTACCATACTAAGCACCTACAGTAATTAGACACCTCAGAGGTTTCTAACAAAGATGATCACGGGGTTTCAGCATGTACGTTACACAGACGGACTAAAATCCTTGTCACTAAACTCTGTAAAGTATAGACTTTTTAGGGGAGACTTACGCCTGGCCTACAGAGGAACACAAGACCAAACCTAATGATCTTACTGAATTATCCTTAAATCAAAAATCAAATGGGTGCAGGGCTACCCATTCTAGGGACTTAAATATGGCCTGCGACTTAAATAGCAGATGTTGGAGAGACAGATTTATCTTCCAGTGACTGCCAATTCTTTGGAACAGGCTACCAATTCATGTGAAACCGAGCACCTCTATGACACTGTTCAAGAGGAAACTGGATGAGTGGATGGGGAACCATAAATTCTTACTGGGGATAGCGCCCACAACCCTCCAGGAAATGGGCAGTCATCACTAAATGCAATCTCGGGTACTGACTAGTACCTCTATAGTATTACATTGGGTTGAAATGGCTATGATTACAATGACCTCTGGGTCAATAGCCTAGTAATCTCCTATGATCCTATGACATTTACATCAGGAAATGTATATATGTTAACAGAGAATGCTGGAAGGAAAGGGGTTAAGCACAGCTCAGCTTACCTTAAGAAAAACAAACAGAAATTAAATGACTTGATTTAGGTCATACAGATTTTATCTCACAGGCCTGAATGCAGCCACAGACGCTATGTCTGGGAAAGGCCTAGGCTCAGTGGTGAACTAATTGCTACCTTGGGGTGCCAAAGAATGGCTGGTTAGTCTCTACAAGAAGGATAAAATTACTGGAATTGTTTTACAGTCTCCACATGCCTTAGCAAAGCTCTAGGTGTGTACTGTGATACATCTGTGCTAGATTCTGGTTCAGCTTCTGGTCAGGCAGTAAGTGTGGGAACCACAGTCAGGTGACCAGATGTGATGTTATTCTGTAGTCAGCACTGAAACTGCATGAGAGATGTAATGACGACTCAGCACTCTGTTTTTGGGAACCTGACAACAAGACTACTCACCCACTTCATCTTACCTTGGTTTTGAAAGTAACTTAACTATGGAATTATAAGTTATGTACTTACCATAACTTGGCATCTGTGTTGTCCTCTTTCATTCTTCTTCATGACTGGGTCATGGATCCGACTCAGCCAAATTTCTATAGACTAGGCTCCATGTCTCAAGCTCCTCCCTCTTTGCAAAATGCTCCATCCTTTGCCCAGCCTTCTCAGATCATGTTTGCTGCCCAAAAATTAACATAGGAAGAAGAGGTAACCACTACATAACAGGACAAAAAGAACCAAATGCTAAAACCGGGACCAGAGGTTCTAAATAATTCCTGAGATCTGCTAGGAGCCACAAGAAGGGGGAGGTGTGGAAGAATGAAAGACAACATAGATGCCAAGTTATGGTAAGTGCATAACTTATAAATCTATTGTCCCCATCATTCTTCCTCAAGACTAGGTCAGAGTTCCCAGCTACAAACCACCCTTGGGTGACCTCAAGGAAGGACATGTCGGAGCACAGTAGAACCAAAGGAAACCTGGTTTCTGGAAACAATCTCCAATTTGTAATGAGTCACAAAAGTATGAGTTTTAGACCAAGTGGCTGCAGCACAAATCTCATCAATCGAAGTTCTGAAGGAAAGAGCTGATAACGTAGCCATAGATCTAGTTGAGTGGGCTTTAGGAGGATGGGGTAACTGAAGGACACTTCTGGAATAAACAGTGGAGATGCAATTTGTAATCCATTTCGCAAGAGTTACTTTTGAAACTGCTTGGCCTAGACGACTGGCTGAAAAATATACAAATAACTGATCAGAGTATCTAAACTGTTTTGTCTTCTGGAGGTAAACCATAGCTGTTTAGGAACATCTATAAAAGGTGCAGTAACCGCTCTCTCTCAGAAAAAATCGGGAAAGAAGACTGGCAATTGGATGGACTGATTCAAGTTAACCTCAGTGGTTTGTAGACAGAGCCGAAGTTCAGAAATCCTTTTGGCTGATGTGATCACTACCAAAAAGACAGTTTTCCAAGAAAGAAATCTCAAGTCACAGTTGCTGGAAGGTTCAAAAGGTTTCTGTGTTGGCCCTTGTACAACAATGGTGAGATCCCACAAAAGGTAAGGATCTTTAACCAGGGGTCAGAGCAGGAAAATACCCTTCATAAAGGTTTACATAACCTAGACGTGGTAGGAGAACTGACAAATTTCCAGAATGAAATTTGGAAATGGCAGCCAACTCAAGTTTAATAGTAGAAAAACTATTGCCCACCCAAAAAAAGAGAGGCTAGAAAAGAGAGGATAGCAGATAGGGGAGCTGAAAAAGAATCTATGTTCTCCTAGGCTGCCAAAGTAAGTTAACATCTTCCACTTGCTTCTATAAGCATTTTTGTAGAAGACTTCTGGGAAGCCAACACAGTATCTCGAATAGGGGAAGTGAGCCCAAACCTCTGTACAGTTACTGGAACTGCAGTAACAAAGCAGTTAGAGGGTGCACAGATTCAGATGATAACACTCGGATGGGTGGAGTAGGACAGCCTGTCTGGGTTCCAGTATCTCTGGTGGATATTTCAGATGAGACCACAGAAATGGGAACCAAATCTGATGAGGCCAATAGAAAGCAATGAGCATCACTGAGGTCTTCAGCCATTTTGCTTTCTGTAGGAACTTGGGGATTATGGGTAGAGGAGACCAGGGGGCCAATCGCGAACAAAAGCATCCATCGGGGACTCCCCCAGAGGTGGGAACAGAGCAAAGTACTTGCTGCATTTATTGTTTTGAGGGAAAGCAAGCCGACCTCAACAGGGTTGGCCCCAATGGCTGAAAATAAAGTTCGCTACTGACTGGTTGAGGGACCACTCATGAGAGGTCAGAATGGATCTGCTGAGTTTGTCTGCAAGGATGTTGGACTTCCCCAAGAAAAGGCCTGCTGATCACCAATTCATTGGAAAGAAGAAACCATCAAAGATGCTTTCTGTGAAATGGAGTCAATTTGACAACAGAGGCTGGTAGAGAACAGACCATTGAACAGCCAGGGTCCATTGAAGTACTTGCATAAAAACCTCCCTAATGGAACAAGTGTAGTGGCCGCCATCACAGACTCAAGAGCTTGAAGTACTAGTCTTGCTGGCGGGGACAGAAGATCAAAAATAATATGAACATGTTTCCTCTGGGTTTGTATGCAATGAGGTGGTAGCGATACTCTGATTCAGGGTGTCTAGCATTTTGATTTCTGCAGGTTTATGGTGATACCCAATGGATTGGATATTTGTAAGAGGTAATTTCTGGCCTGGATTAGGTGATCCCTGAACGCATGGAACTGGATACGCTGTCTGACTGGGTGGGACATTGGGAAGTTTCTTTAGAGTCTCTGGTGGTTGAAGGAAGAAGGGAATACAACTACCTCTGGCTATGATACCTGGCACCCAGCTGTTTTTTTGTTAGAGAGGTCCTGGTGTCTAGGAGCAGAGAAAAATTCCTCCCAACTGCCTCCAGAGTTGAGCAGTTGGGCAGGACTTTAGGAGCACTGAAAGGGCCTATCAGAGATGGGCTCTCTGAAGTCCTGATTCTGTGGTCCCCCTCTACCTCTAGGGAGATGTCTGCCATTAAAACTTCCCCGCACTGCCTCTGGAGGAAGTGCCTCTGCGATGATCCTGAAAAGACTGTTGGAATTTCTAGAACCAGGTTTTCTTGCCACCTCGTTGGTTTCTTGATAAAGTACATTGAGGGGTAGAAAATGTGACCCCAATGGCAGACAGGGTCTTCCCTTCCTGCTCACAGCAGTTAAGGGTATCTTTAACAGAGGGCCCAAACAAGGTGGAGCCATTGAAGGGGGCATTAACAAAGGACAGCTTGAACGGTTCCGCAAAGTCACTAAGCCTCAGCCAGGCACATTGTCTAATTGCTATACTTGAGCCAGCTGCTCATGAGACACCCTCTGTGGAATGGGAGTTGAGCCTCATGGAGGAATTAGACAGGGAGGCAAGAGAAGCCAGTCGGGGACATACTTTCTCCAAGTCAGCTGCCAACATGGTCTCTGCTAGAGAGTCAAAGTTCTTTGACCAGATCTCTCTGAAACTGGGTCAAGTGTGCCAGGTAATTTAATGCTCTCAGCGAGAAGGTGGCAGA
Source organism: Protopterus annectens (assembly GCF_019279795.1). Taxonomy (NCBI): domain Eukaryota; kingdom Metazoa; phylum Chordata; order Ceratodontiformes; family Protopteridae; genus Protopterus; species Protopterus annectens. The sequence continues at coordinate 757,921,037 of NC_056725.1, read as the reverse complement.
GGTGTAAACACGCTTCCCAAATCTGTCCATCACTCTGGACTCCCCGTTAGGAGGATGAATATGTAAACTCTGCTCAGCTTGCTCCTTCTTAATAGCTGCCACCACAACCACACCATCAACTGGTATTACCCATGGTTCAATGCAGTCGGTCTTTAAGGAGAGACAAGAACTTATCTGGTCATTTCGGGACTAGTTCTATTGTGTCCGGCTCCTTCCAGACACAGTGAAACATGAAGTTGATGAGTTCATCTGCCGGGGGAGTGGTCACCCAAGAAGTAGATGGGTCCTCTCCGAAGACCTCCAAAAACAGAACTTCTTCAAGGAGGAGTTTGGGCAGACCAACCACCTCTTTGCTTTAAGATCTCCAAAATGTCTCCACAGGAGACATCCTCTAATGGTGAGCTGGGGATCCTTCTCCCTCATCAAGGTCTTTCTCCTCAGTGAGCGATTCCAGTGGTAAGTCTATGTACCCTCCTCCTGCACTTATCAGAGATCCCCTCTGTGGAAGGCTCAAGAGTGGTCTCAGAAGAAGAGGCTCCCACTAGCAGGAGAGCTTAGAGGCCCCTCTGGGCAGGCTGACCCAGGACAGGTATAACAGGGTCAGGTCTCCGATCCAATGGAAGATGACAAGAAGGACTCTAGCTCAAAGAGGCCGAATTTTGATTCCAAATATAATCCTTCAAATACCAAAGCCCCAAGAGGGAGAGAGAGACAGATCTGACAGTCTGACACGAAACCCCCCCCCCCCAAAATCTGACGGCGACATGGCAGATCCAATACCCACATTGATCCAAAGACACCAGAGCAGAGGCAGATAGGGTAACTGATGGAGTGGAGGATGAAAGCCTCCTACGACCAGACACTGACACTCTTGGGTTGCTAAGATCCTGGGACTCTAATGCCAGCAGTCGAATTGGAGATGGCAACTGCACTGTAATGGGCATAGTCACAGATACCAGAGGGGATGCAGAAGGCAGGACTTCCATCTGGATCTAAGTCTTCAGGATCTTCCAAATCATCCTGTCCACATTGACTTCTGATGAGCAGCTAGAAGACCTCGAGGAAGCTACTGATGTTGGTCTGGAATGCCTGGATGGTGTGTCTGCAGGAAGTTGGAAGGCAGCATAGATGACTTCAACCTTATTAAGAGCTCTGGGGTTTGGCTCCTTGCTTTCAGATCCGTTGACTGCGGGATCTGATGTGGAGGTGGATGGCCTCAAAGAGCTCCTAGAGGTGGCAGTACCAATAGGATCTGAAGAGTGCTTCTGGTCCCCCACAGACGAGGACCTAGGATTCTGAAAAGTAGGATCAGACAGTCTGGAAAGGTTGGAAGGCAACTCCAAAGAAGCCTGCAAGGACTTGTGTGGATGTTTCTTAGAGTCTGAAGGCCCTGCGACAATTTTGGAGAAGGTTTGAGCGCCTGGAGAAATAGCTTCTGAAGGCCCTGCGACAATTTTGGAGAAGGTTTGAGCGCCTGGAGAAATAGCTTCTGAAGGAAAGAGGCCCTTTTAAGACCAATTTATTTTTTTGGTCAGCTATGGCCCTGGGATTGAATCCCTCACAGATCACACCCCAAATGAAGATGTTGAGGGCCAAGGCAATAAACATAACTGTCATGAGTGTCAGAATGGGGAGTTTTGTGCCCGCATTCTGCACAATGTTTAAACCCAGTCCATTTCTCTGACAGGGTAAATGCAGCAAAGGCTGCTCTCACACACGAGCAGGCACAGAGAAGCAAGGCCCGACTGAAAAAAATTGGCACATGCATATACATGAACACACACACGCACTAGAACACTGTTTCCTCAATGAAAAAAATGACTTGATAGCAGAAAAAAACTTTTTTTTTAAACTAAGAATATAACAAAGCTGTTAGAAGAAAAATGGTGGATGAGCCAGAAACAAAGGGAACAAACAGCAACACAAAGTTCTCTGACACTTGTGAAAGATTAATGAAAGGGGAGGAAAGTTAGGAAGAGAAACAGCAACAATAAATTTAAACTTTGCTGAGAGGAAAAAATGTGAAGAAAAATCTCACTATGATCCTAAGATTCAAGACCGAAAGGAAACCAAGAATGACACTGTTGCTGGCAAATGAGATCTGGAAGGCTGGGCAAAGGGTATAGTATTATGGGAAAATACAGGAGCTCAAGACTTACAGCCTAGTCTGTAGAAATGTGGTCAAGTTGGATCCGAAGGTCGGAGCCATGACCCAATCATGAGGAGAAATGAAAAGGACAACATCAGATCAGTAATTCTTCCATAAGCTAGAAAAATATAGTGAGATTAGTTAAATATTGTTCTTGAACATCTGTCTGAATCTTTCCATGTTTTTTTTTCCTGTGAATTGAATCTCTGGTGTTTATTGTAAATAAATATTCAGTATTTTAACGTTTTGTATTTTAGTAGTTATTACATACATCTATACCTTTCATTGTGAAAGGTCTTTTACAAAATAGTTTAACCTTGGAGAGTAATTGCATTTATTTGGTGCCACTGTTGGCTTCATGCTCCTGACAGTCATGCCACTTGGAAACATCACCATTTGTAGAAGTATTAATTTTACTATGAGTAATTGGGTACCCTGATAAAAGCCTTGAAGTAGCTGGTTGGTGGCACTGAATCTACCCTACAGTCTGGGCAGAGAGTGCATATCTGGTAAATCTCTGCCAGCTTTTCCCAGGTGTGTGCGTTTGTGTGTGTGTGAGAAAATCAAATCTCAGAGTGTGTGTCAGCAACTTGGAACAGGGAAACAGAGCACTGGTATCTGCAGAGAGAAAACTGAAGTCTTTCTTGGGGCCTGGAGGAGGAATTCCAGCCCCAGGATTGGGTGTGCTCCCTGTGTGCTCTTAAGGGAACTTGTGCTTGATGCAGACAGCTGCATCTGAAAATACTGTCTGTATACATTTTTGTCCTATGTGAATGTCCCCACCAGTGTCACTGGCAAGGATTGAGGCTCATTGATTACTGGCCCAGAGAAGGGATGTTGCATATTGGTGAGCAGTGGTATAGTGGTAACATCTGTAGCCTTTAAGCAGTTGTCACTAAAGGTGCGTGCACTCTCAGCAGCTGCAAAGTAAACATATAGAGTTTCATTTTTTACAACAGTTTTATTTATTCTTGCTAGTTTAGTTTAGTCAAGGAAAGCAGGTGAATATGTTGGCAGAGGATTATGGCAAGCTGACAGTGAACCAGTTAGCTAAGGTGTGCAAATTCAAAGGACTGGTGCATGCCAACCTGACTAAAGAAGAAATTATTTCAGCCTTAGTCGTAGCTGCAGCACGAACCAGCAACCAGGAAGACAACCAGTCTGGTGACGGGGATTTACAGCTCTCGGAAATAGAACAGTTCACCTTTTCCTCAGAGGATTTAAAAACCTGTTTGGAGTTAGAGACTTGAACTGCAGGGCAAACATTTAGAATTAGAATCGGCAGAGACTGCCGTTTGGAGGATGAAGAAAATGAGGAACGGTGGCATTCGGAAACCAAAGAAAATGAGAGGCTGCAACGGTTGAAGGCTGAAGAAAATGAGAAGCAGTGTCAACATGAGAAGGATATGTTGACTCTTCAGCAATAACATGGAGGTAATGGGGAAGGGAATAACTGAATCCTAGAAGCAACAAAGGTGAGTAAATGTTTCCACAGTATAAAGAAGGTGATAACTTCTGATAGTTTTATTCATACATTTGAAAGAGTATGTAGACAATATGATGTTGAACAAGGGGTCTGGGTACAGTTCCTGACCCCCTTACTCCATGTTAAATCTAAAACTGCCGTTTCTAAACTGTCTGATATTGGTGCTTTAAATTACACGGTTAAGCAATGCTTACTGGAAAGTTTTAAGTTAACATCTGAAGAGTACTGAAAAAAAGTTTTGTGAGCATAGACATAAGGCAGATGAATGTGTGTGTGATTATATTGCTGAGCTAAGCACTTATTTTCATAGGGGGGTGAGGGGGTGTCAGGACACCACTGTGAAAGGCTCTCAGACTTTCTGGTGAGGGAACAAGCCCTTAGCACTTTGCCTGAGGACAACAGAATCTGGCTAGCAGACGGAGTACAACTCTGCAAATGAGCTTGGGAGAATTGGCAAATAGGAGAATTGCAAGCAGGGCACCACTGCACAAGACGGGGATACCCAGTGCAGCAAATGGATATGAGGGAACCCATAGTGGGCAGCCTAAACTAACACAACACAGTCTACCCATAACAGGGAAGCCACTACTTCAGGTACAACACCAGGATCAAGGTTTAGGTGTTTTAAATGTAACCAGAGGAGCCATGCAGCATACAAAATGTCCACTGAAGCAAGGTGAGGAACAAAAGGTGGAGGGAGCCAGCAAGTGGGAACAACAGTATGCCAGTGGTAAGTTGTCTGTAGGCAACAGGGGTACCAGTCTATCACCAGAGTTTATATCCTTTCACAGTTGATGGAAAACAGGCCACTGCTAAGAGACACAAAGCCTCTGACATAGCCATTGTGAAGCCTGCAGTGGTTAAAGAGGAACAGTACTTGTTTGGGCAGTCCACTCCAGTCAGAGCTTTAGGAGGGACCCCATTCCAAATGCCTTTGGCGAGGGTTGATCTTGACTGAGAGGGTGGAAAAGGAAGCAAGCAAGTAGGTTTGTTTGTGGATATCCCTGCAGATGTTTTCATAGGGAACGATTTTGATAATGCAGCACCTTGTGTTCATGCACTTACACTCAGTCAGGCTTGGAGACAAGTATATCATAGCAATATCCACACATACCCCACACGTGAAGCCAGAGCGGGCGAGGTAGCCATATCAGGGAGTGAGCTACCCTGTAGCAGTGAGCCTGAAGGTGAGCCACAACTTCTGGTATGTACTGATGTTCTCTTGGACAGAGTGACTTCAAGGGCAGAAGTGAGTGGTAGTACCCAGGCTGACAGTAAGGCAACCGCTGTCACAGGATACCAGATTTCCTGTGGAAGGGGAGCTGGGAATGGTCACAAAGGTAGAGGGTGAGACAGGCTCAGCTCTCAGACCCTACACTGCAAGGCTTTAGGGGGTAGCTAAGGAGGCACTTGATTCTCAAGGAAAAGGGGAGTCTGTATACTGGAACAAAGGGTTACTGTATAGACAGTGGACCCCTGAGGGAGGGTTAGATGGTGAGGTAATACAGCAGTTGGTAGTGCCCAGATCCTACCATCTGACACTTCTAACCATAGCCCATGCCATTTCTTTTGCAGGTCATATGAGCATTAATCATCACAAGAGAAGTACTACGCAGAATTTTTATTGGCCTGGGACTGCAAGGGATGTAAGAGGGTACTGCAGGACCTGTGAGCAATGCCAAAAAGTAGGCAAGGCAGGAAACGAGGTCAAAACTCTTTTGATGCCTTTGCCTGTGATTGAGGAGCCATTTCAGAGGGTAGTTTTGGATATTGTGGGGCCTCTGAATACTCCAAGTTACACAGGGAAGAAATATATCCTAGTGGTAGAAGATTATGCTACTAGATACCCAGGGGCAGTGCTCTCTCCTCCATTGAAGCTGAGAAGGTGGCAAATGTTATGGTAGATTTCCCCAAGAGAAATACTGACTGACAGAGGTGCCAATATCATGTTAGACCTACTGGCTTGCTGTGGGAGCACTGGAGGGGTGAAGCACCTAAAGACTACCCCTACCACCCCCAGACTAACAGTCTTGTGGAGATGTTAAACACTACACTAAAGAACATGCTATGGACATTTGCAGATCAGTTTAAGAGAGAGTGGGACAAATATTTGCCCAATCTGTTTGCATACAGAGAGGTGCCCCAGGAATCCACAGGTTTTTCACCCTTTGAGTTGTTGTATGGATATACAGTGAGGCGGCCCTTGGATTTCATTCATGATGAGTGGGATGGTGAGAGTGAATCCCACAAGGAATCTGTTGTGGCATATATCCTAAACCTCAAGACAAGGCTTAAGGAGCTCATGGGCTTGGCTCAGGAGAACCTGGCAGGAGCCCAACAGCAGAAAAAGGTCTGGCATGACAGGAATGCTTGAGCCTGACAGTATGCTGTGCAACAGCATATTATGATGCTCACTGCTGTCAGACACAAGCTGCAGGCAGCTTGGGAGGGTACCTTTGAAGTGGGAAGAAAGGTCAGTGATGTTAACTATATGGCAGAGCTTCTAGGTAGGACGCAGGGGCACAAACTATACCATGTTAACATGATGAAGCCTTCCTATGAGAGGGAGGCCCTTGTACGGAGTATCTGCAGTGGGTAGCAGGAGGAGTCTGAGGGGGATCTATTGAACAATCTCCTCAGTGAGGCTTGGACGGACACCTCAGTGGAAGGGGTAGCAATGTCCCGGTGGCTATCCCCTACCCAGGTACGAGAAATCTGAACAGTGTTACAGGAGTCCGGGGACAATTCACTGGGAAACCTGGATGCACCCACCTGGAGCAGCACCATGTGGATATAAGACCACAAAACCTATCAAGCAGGCCTCTTACCAGGTGCCTGAGAGTCAGTCAGACTCTGAGGGAGGTGATATGGGAAATGTTGGAAATGGGAGCAATCCAGGAGTCCAGCACCAGGTTCTGTGAGACGACACAAAACTAAACAGCCACAGAGACTCAGATGCTTAGCCCATGCATAGGATAGCTAGAGCAGCTGGGTGGGGCTACATATCTGACCACTATTGATCTGACCAAAGGCTATTGGCAGGTGCCCTTGACTCCCACTGCTAGAGAGAGGTCAGCCTTTGTGACTCCTTTCGGATTATACTTGTTTACGAAGATCCCCTTTGGGATGAAAAATGCCTCCACGACCTTCCAGGGGCTGGTAGATCATATCCTAGCAAGAGCAGGAGATTATGCCCTTGATTACCTGGATGATATGGCCATCTACAGCCATTTCTGGCAAGAGCTCCTTCAGCATGACAGGGAGGTCCTAGGCAGGCTTGACCATTAAGCTCAGTAAGTGTCAGGTGGGTATGGCAGAGATCCTCTATTTGGGACACAGACAGGGGAGTGGTAAAATCTGGCCAGAAACTGGAAGCTATATAGGCATGGTCTGACACTGTTAACAGAAAAAAAACAGGTGAGGACATTCTTGGGGACAGTGGTGTACTACAGAAAGTTTGTAAGTTTGTTACCAATCATAGTACAACAGCTCCTCCCCTGACAGACCTGATGAGGAAAAACAGGCCAGATAAGGTAGTGTGGACCCCTGCCTGCGAGCAAGCATTCCAAAAGTTTACAGGAGCTTTGGAAGAACCCCATGTGCTAGCCAGTCCAGATTACAGAAAAAAAAACTTGTTGTGCAAGTGGATGCTTCAAACCATGGGGTGGGGACTGTACTCAGCCAGGTTTCCTTTGAGGGAGAAGAGCACCCTGTTGTATATCGCAGCCACAGACTCCAACCCAGGGAGGAATGATATGTAGCTATAAAAAGAATGTCTAGCCAATGTAGATGGGCTCTCGAGAGAGGGTATGCATTAATATATTCCCAAGGCAGGCTCATTTCTCTCAAACAATATTTCTCCAAGATCACTTGAGAAACTAGCTTGAGTCTTCAAAGGGAGGGGGGAGAGAGGTGACGATGTGAGGTAGTGCCAGCTATGCCAGAGTGCAGGGCAGTGCATGTCTAATATATGCCAGTACAGTTATCTGTATTTTGCAAAGAATTTTATGTAAAAACTGATTTGCACAGATGCTTAATGCATTTGTAAAGCTGCTTGCGTTAAAAATGTATTGACAGTGGGTCCTGCTGGACAGAAAAGAAATACATTTATATCAGACTGTACTGTTGTAACTGAGGAGATGTACACATGTTAAAAGAGGATGCTGAAAAAAAAGGGGTTAAGCTAAGCTCAGCGTATCTTAAGAAAAATAGAAATTAAATGACTTGATTTACACCATATTTTCTCTCACAGGCCTGAATGCAGCTAGAGGCGCAATGTCTGGGAAAGCCCTGAGCTCTTACTGTCTTTAGTGGGGACCTAATTGCTACCCTGGGGTGCCAGAGAATGGCTGGTTAGTCTTTACAAGAAGAACTAAAGTACTGGAATCATTTTGCAATCTCCCGATGCCTTAGTAAAACTCTAGGTGTGTACTGTGACACATTTGTGCTAGATTCTGGTTCAGCTTCTAGGCAGGGATATAGTGTGGGAACCACAGAGTCAGGTGGCTAGATGTGATCTAATTTTATAGCCAGCACTGAAAACTGTATTTAAATATTAGTGAGAGATATGGTAGTGACACTCAGTACTCTGTTTTTGGAAACCTGACAACAAGACTTCACCCACTTCAACCACTTCACCTTGCCTTGCTTTTGAAAGTAACTTAACTAGGGAACAGCAATTCTTCCACAAGTTAGGAAAATATAGTGAGATTAGTTCTATATTGTTTTTCTGTATCTGTCTGAATCCTTCCAACCATGTTTTCTTTTATATTTCCTGTGAATTTAAACTTTGCTGTTTATTGCACATAGATATTCAGTATTTTCATGTTTTCCATTTTATTATTAAAAAAAATATATATATATATATTATATATATATATATATATATACACACACACATATCTATATATATATATATATATATGTATATATATATATATATATATATATATATATATATATATATATATGTGTGTGTGTAAATACAGATGTGTGTGTGTGTGTGTGTATATATATATATATATATATATATATATATATATATATATATATATATATATATATATACATATATGTGTGTGTATATATATATATATATATATATATATATATATATATATATATATATATATATATATATATATATATATATATATATATATATATATATATATATATATATATACACACACACACACACACACACACACACACACATTTTACTGTGGTTGGTCTTTTAGAAAACGGTTTAACCTTAGAGAGTAACTGCATTTATGAGAAGGTTCTGAAAAGTTGTAAGCCTGACCAAGAAGGGAATGACGTTGAGCCATGAAACTTACAAGTTATTCAACATATTCTCCTTGAAGTACAACACACTTGGCAGATAGTGTCTGACATTTCTGTAACACCGGCAAAAAAAAGTCTGAATTCTGGTCACTGAAATACTGCTTTGCTGCTGCAATCACTTCCAAAATTACTGCTCTTTCAAACTCTTTTTAAGGTCTGGAAACAGGAAATAGTCAGATGGGAGCATGATCTGCTTGGGTAGAGTGGATGGTCTATGCACTCAACCCCCAATTTCATCAAACCATCCATCATTTTGCCAGCCTTGTGAATAGGTGCATTGTTGTACAAAAACAGAACTCCTTTCTGCAGGTCACCTCCTCTTTTTTTTTTCTTTCAATGCCTCCTTTAATCAGCACAAGTTACAGACGTATTCTTAATTAACTGTTTGGCCCCTTGGAAGATAGTCATTACAACACCTTCTTGATTCCAAAACACTGTGGCCATGACCTTTCCTGCTGACCTTTGGATCTTGAACGTCTTTGGCCTTGGTGAACCTCAGGGCTGCCACTGGATGGACTGTTTTGTCTGAGGATCATAGTGGTGTAACCATGTTTCATCAACAGTAACTAGTCGCTCCAAAAAGTTGGCACCAACTCGATGAAAATTCCACAAAATCAACTTGGAAGTTTCCACTCCATGTCTTTTCACGTTGGCATTCAAACATTTGGGAACTCACTTAGCTGACAGCTTTTGCATATCCAGCTGCTCATGGATTATAAACCCAACACATTCCCTTGATATCTGTAGTCTCTCAGTAATTGTTTTAGCCAATATTCACTGATCTACAAAAATCAGGTCATGGCCATGGTCAACAATTTCAGAAGTTGTCTTCGTTTGAGGCCTCCCAGACCTTGTTGTATCCAAGGTCTCGAAATCTCCAGGCTAAAAGTTTGCACATAACTTCTTCACAGGTGAGTAACAAGGGCACTTGTCACTCAATGTCTGCATCATGCATTCATGGATTTCCTTTGGAGTTTCCTTCTGCAGGAATAGGAAACTTCATGACAGCTTGGAGTTCCACACTTAAATTCCACACTTTTCATTGACTTTTCATTGACATAGTTCAATTAATGATCTGAAACAATGTCAAATAGCATTACGATTCTGCAAACTGGCACTTTACAAGATGAAATAACCCTCTTTTCAGATACAGAGGCAAAATAATGGTAAAAATTTATACAGTTGGTTGGGCTTACAACTTTTAAGCACCCCCTTGTATTTTTTGGCACTGTGGGCTTCATGTTCCTGAAAGTCTTACCGCTTGGAAACATCACCATTTGTATAAATATTCATTTTACTGTGAGTAATTGGGTACCCTGGTAAGAGAGTCTTAAGTAGCTGACTGGTAGTAAATCTACCTTATAGTCTGGGCAGAGGAGGCACAGCTGATAAATCTTTGCCAGCCTTTCCCAGGTGTGTGTGTGTGTGTGTGTGAAAATCAAATCTGAGTGTGTGTGTCAGCTACTTGGAATGACAGCACAGCACTGGTTTCTCCAAAGAGAAAGATGAAGTTTTACTTGGGGCCTGAAAGAGGAAGTACAGCCCCAGGACTGGGTGCGTTGCCTGCGTGCTCTTAAAGGAAATTGTGTTTGGTACAGACAGCTGCATCTGAAAATACTGTGTGCATCCATTTTTGCCCCAAGTGAACATCCCTCACCAGTGTCAGTGGTGAGGACTGACTCTCCTTGATTACTGGCCCAGAGAAGGGACGTCACAAAGAGAACACTGCCTAATGCTTGGAGATCTTGCTTCATCTAAAGGTTAGATTCCTCTTCTTCCTAAAGGGCTGTTCTACTTGGGAAGGCAATCTGAGGGATGTTAATGACTGAGAAAAGACATTCACAGTATTAAGAACCAGTTTTCCTCTTCTGGACATCCTCAATCAAATCTTGGGAGACTTGCTTTAAGAGGACCTCTCCCTAAAACAAGATGTCCAGGATGGCCTACCTAGGCTCATCTTTAAAATTAGAGAATATAAACCAAATCACAGACTACCCCCTATACATCAACACAGTAAGAATTACAATGGATTACTACAGAAGCCATGGCAAAGGTCTAGACAAAGTCTACCTGGAGTCTATTTAGGAAAGGAAAACAAATTTCTAGCACATGGAAAAATAGGAACAATTTGGACACACAAGACAGCTCTATGGAAACCTTAACATTAACGCATCAAAGGACAAAATCTCTTTCCTGCTCTATCCAAAGACGTACAGCCTTTATTAGGCGATAGGGTTGAAAGGTGCTTTGACCTCTTTGATCTATGCTGGACCTCAGGGATCACAAAGCAGTTTGTTGCACAATATATAGAAAGAAAACATCAAGCCAGGCAGTCAACATCTTCTTTTTTAATAGGGCACAGTAGAAAGTGGTATCTGTATGCTTTTTGGGATGCAAAAATACATCCTGGAGTTCAGATTTCAAGGTTGGTGGATGGATGATCCAAGATTATTCATCTTTCTTCTTCAGATTCTCATGCAGATGTTTTTGGAGAGAAAGGAAAGAGGCCACAGGCCTATCCATACATGGCTTCATGAACCGGAGGATATTTTGAAAAAAGGGTACATCTGAGGGAGCTAAAGGGAGGGAAGGTCTCAGCATTTGTATTGGTTTCTGATGCAAGGACCTCTGGGTTCTCCAAATCTCACTTCCCAATACACAGTTTGAGGGGCAGTCTCTCCTAAACTCTAGCTCCAAGATTTGCAGGCTTGCACTCAAGTCAGTACATGACGGATTCAGCATGAAACACATGACTGCCAGAAGTCAAGTGAATGAACAATGCTGCCCAGCTACACAACTGTTGAAGCTAGAGTGGGGATGAGAAAGGCCTGCACACAGTCCATGTGCTCCAACATACATGACCCACCACAAGTTAAACAATTCCCATAGGAAAGCACTGGCAGACCCTCCTCATCCAGAGGCATAAATCGCTGCATGACCCAGGGAATACCTAGACAGAAGAGTTCTTAGTTCCAACTAATGCTACTTAACACTTGACAAGGAAGTCAATACACTGCTCCCTGGGTGCAGGTTAGTTATTGACAAGCTCTAACTACCTGGCAGAGGAGACTGATTGTCTGGCACCAGTCATAGATCTCTTATCTGCCAAGCAGAAGGAGGGCACATATTTGACTGCTCACTATTATAGGGAGAGGAGATGTACAGTGCCTGCAAGGCAATTTTCAGGAAGGATAAACAAGGCCACCAGGAGGGTGGTATTGACTGCCTATTCTCTGTGGCTCTATGTTTAACCATCGAATGGCATGTTCCTTGGATGTCCATTTATCATACATATACCATCAAAAGTCTGTTGCAATGAAAGGCCAAATGATCATTAATTTCATCATCAAATGATCTTAGTTGGACAACAAACAAAATGGAATGTAGTACAGATTTACTGCTATGGGTGGAATAGAAAATCTTACCTTTCCCTACTACTGTGCAATCTAGGAAGTCCGCCCTTTCTGCATTGTAGTACGACCTCAGAGTTGGTATATATAATTAGTAGGTGGTGTGGGAGCACAGACCCACACCGTCCGCTAATTATATATACCAACTCAGAGATCGCACTACAGTACGGAAAGGGAGGATTTCTTTATCCCTGCCATACCAGTACGTCCGTACTGCATTCAGTTTTATGTTGGCCAACTATGATTGCTCTATGGTATTATTTATGATCATTTGGCCTTTTGTTGGTGTGTATGATGAATGGCCATTTGAGGAATGTGCCATTCGATGATTAAACATAGATCTGTTCTCTGTACTTTTCACCTTCTCATGGTACCCCAGCATTAGGCTGGGATCATGTCAGGAATCACTCTTCCAGTACCTGAGCTGGGCACTCTCGACCATTACCATCTCCCCTTACACAATATGGTCCTGGAGTTTTTCCCGCCTTTATTTTTGGAAAACTAAGTTTAAAGACTAGCATTTATGACAGTGATTTATGTCATGCTCTTCTCTGAGGACAGAAGCAATACTGGTATGGAGTCTTGGCCGATGGACTGGTAGGCACAAGAATGTGTCAATGTCCTGTCCTTAGCTACTGAATATAGGAACTTTTCCAGGATGACAGTCAAGATCAAGCTTCAAACTGTATGACATACAGTAAATGGCTGACAGTTACAGGAGTTAGATGTGTTGCCCTGGGTGTGCATATGCCATTAACGTACATGGTGAGAAAAGGCACAGGCTCCCTAAAATGTGACAGTTAAACAGAATAACTCAGCTGACAGGGGGACCCACTAAGCAGAGCTCCGAATAAGAGCCTCCACAGTTTCCAGTGTTTTAAGTGACAACATGATACAGTCCACGATTAAATGACTAACTCAATATCCTGCCACTGACATAATTCCTTACTTCTGCACCATCAGTCTATGAAACTACCAAGTTTTTATACAATTCTAGAAAAAACAAATATGCCGAAGTAATCTGTGTGCATTTCACTTGGAAATGGGTGTATACAGCACAGTTTTCTAACACTAAGATCTTGAGTGCTAAATAATCAATCCTATCTTGCTGCATCCACCACATATGAAACACCAAAGTTCCTCACATGACTGGTTTACCAAACCACCACCATGAGAACATATACAAACAGAAACAATACCTCACTAACTCCCTCCCTCCAGCATATTTTTCATAAGGATAAACAGATCACTCCAGTAACCATCATACAAATAGTGGTGACCCCCATGCATCCCACAGTATAACATCAGAAACAGCTGCACCACAAAAAGAGAAAATTTGTGTTCTGATGATACTGTGAGGAAACTGATATTTCTGCTTAACTGCAGTTTTTAACATGCTATTAGTCTCTTATAAAATGAGTCACAACATCAACACAATTCCTAGCTACACCTAGTGCAGGCTCTCCAGTGTTTACAGCAATGTTTTTGAAACTACCAGGCTAGCTACCTGCACATTAATAAGCCAAATGAATGCATAAAGCAGAGACATTTAATCCTAGACCATTTGTACAAGCAATCATTGACCATAAATGATTTATCAGTTACGGTCTGCTGCTTCAGTTTCACTCTGGCATTTTCACCAAATTAATGATGCCTGGTACAAATACTGTTTTCTACGGGAATGAAACAATGCTGCATTTCATCAGAAACTGCATGCATATACACACAAAATTCTCCACTATGCCTTAACAAAAAAAAAAAGTTTATGTAGTCTAGAAAATAATAGGATATCAATATATTTTATTTACTTACTTATTTCAGCTGAACGAGTTAATCCGAACTAGGCAAAACCTATTTTCAAGGGTCATTGGGGTGGCATTGTGTCCTTAAATTCTGTTCCAAGAACTAACGGAACAACAATCTTAAACGGTTCATTACCCAGAGTTAATTAACTGGGTTATAATCTCATCTTCAGATCTTGCATAGGTGTACACAAATTTGAATTTTGGTCAGCAGCACAACAGAAAGATCACAACTGACATCCAGTTAAGGAAGATTGCTTCTAGTGAAATACAGCTCTGTCTCATTCCTCCAGCATATCTCTGTATATAATGTAGTGATCTGTAAAAATAACATTAATGTAAAAGTACACATACAGCAATTATTAAAAAGTAAATGTTAGTTTGAAAAGTAGCTATGAAGGTAATCTGTTTCTAAATGTGAATGTATGTTTTGAACATTGCCCAAATATCGTGTAATGAAGGTTAAAAGCCTGCTCAGACAGGTAAGAAAACTACTGCTGTAAATTAAAAGTGAGTAATTAGGGAAAAGGAAAGGTGAAACTGCGATCTCTGTATGCAACCTAATGCCTGCATAATTCAAATAAGCACATAGTCAATAAACAAGAAAAGCGGCTGTCTACCAGGTATGAGGTCAGACTAGATTTTGAAATCTGGTGAAGTCACGTGACACAAAATATAAAATTAAAAATCTAACAGGTAATACTCCATTTAGTAATGTAAAACAAATATGTTAATATCTTGGATCAAGCCAACTTGAGCTCAAATCAACAAATTTTCAACTTTCAAAATAACTTCAGGTCACTGTAAGCTACTTTCTTAACTAGCACAAAGTTATTGTGTTGCTCTTGAGCACAAACGTTCACGTCTAACAAGCCGTGCCTGGTAAAAGAATACAAAATTACATACTTTTGAAAAAAGTCTAACATTATTTATTTAAATTTGTTTACCGGAGTAGAATACTGATCAAAAAATGATCAATTACAAACTCAGCCCACGTTACATCATACTGAAACAGAACAATGTACAGTATTATAAAAGTCGTTTACAATTATAAGTAAGCATGGACAATCTGTCAAACAGTATATACATAAAAGATGAAAAACAAAATATATGTACAGTTACATAAGCAGCATACAAAAGGGAGAACAGAGTTAAAACAGGAGGAGGAGTGGTGGCAATATGAGCAGTAGTAGCTAGGCTAAGAAAGCTAATAGGGACTAGTAAGATGAAAGAGGGCACTAGATTACTTGTGGTTTACAGCAGTAATGGTGTGGTAAACTGAATTATTCAGCAGGCCCTGCTAGCATTGCTGGTACTTTTGTCATTTCTGCTCATCTCTTCCTAAGATGAGAAAATAAAGTTACACACCATCATGCTAAAAACTGTGACAGACTTCAAAGCTGCACTTCTCCATGCTGATCACTGTGGCAG